>NC_064643.1:743066921-743169421 GCF_023864345.2 Schistocerca serialis cubense
CCAACGGCCTTGCCCCAGTGGTAACATCGGTTCCCGTCAGATCACCGAAGTTAAGCGCTGTCTGGCTGGGCTAGCACTTTGATGGGTGACCATCCGGTCTGCAGAACGCTGTTGGCAAGCGGGGTGCACTCAGCCCTTGTGAGGCAAACTGAGGAGCTACTGGATTGAGAAGCAGCGGCTCCGGTCTCGGAAACTGACTTACGGCCGGGAGAGCGGTGTGCTGACCACATGCCCCTCCATATCCGCATCCAGTGACACCTGAGGGGGTGAGGATGACACGGCGGCCGGTCGGTACCGTCGGGCCTTCATGGCCTGTTCGGGAGGAGTTTAGTTTTAATCCTTTTCGTAGACAAACAAGTTGAAGCCCATGTTTCGCTTTGCCTACAGTTGAGCCTACGTGATAGTTCTACTTACAAGGGGAGGCCGCCAATTGTGAAATTCAGATTCGATTCATACTGCCCATAATAAAAGCTTATGGCCAGAGGTGTAATGTGGCAAAGCACCAAGATGCACTTCTCAGCCGTTGTCGAGAAAATCGACAGTTAAAAGAAACCGTTGCGGTGAAATACTCTCTACGATTAAAAATTTTCTGCAGCGTCCTGGCGCAGCGGTAAGCGCTCGGGTTCGTAATCCGAAGGGCGCCGGATTGAATCTTGTGCCATGCAATTCTTTTTTATTATTGGTTTTTTCGTAATGAATTGCTTATGCATGTTGGTGAAGGCGGATCGCTCTCCAATTGTACCGCCTCCATTTTTCCGTATTTTTAACAGGGTGTACCAAAGCTCTCCCGTCCGCACTGATTTTCGACGATGTTATAAGTTGCGCTAGGGGCCGCATCTACCTTGTTTCGAAGTTAGCAGGCAACTACGCTGTTACGCGGCGGCTCGTTTCGGCCCATTCAACATCTGTCCTTCAAGTGTAACGAGCGAGTAACGGAGTTTATATTTCATACCTGCCACAGGAAATTTGTGTTCGTGGGCTCTATTCTAATTCGAACGTTTGACTTACGCTATACGTATTCGTTTCGGAATATCGTTTCTACGTCTTCCGTTAACTATGCGTGGTTAACATTATGAAGACAATAACATTTGTGAAATACAACTTTGTTTGCGAAAAACATAATGATGTTCGAAGTCGCCAGTTTTTCCACGACAAACGACTTTCAACAACTTATTATATGCATAATTGTTGCAACTGATTGCCGGGAATTATATATATATAGTTGAATTATAAAAAAGAAATACTAAACAAATAAAGGTTGCATAGCGCGAGATTCGATCCGGCGACCTTCGGATCACGAACCCGAGCGCTTA
The DNA here is from genome assembly GCF_023864345.2 of Schistocerca serialis cubense. Classification (NCBI taxonomy): domain Eukaryota; kingdom Metazoa; phylum Arthropoda; class Insecta; order Orthoptera; family Acrididae; genus Schistocerca; species Schistocerca serialis. The sequence goes on from NC_064643.1 coordinate 743,068,235, forward strand.
CCGCTGCGCCAGGACGCTGCTGAAAATTTTTAATCGTAGATAGTATTTCACCGCAATGGTTTCTTTTAACTGTCGATTTTCTCGACAACGGCTGAGAAGTGCATCTTGGTGCTTTGCCACATTACACCTCTGGCCATGAGCTTTTATTATGCGCAGTATGAATCGAATCTGAATTTCACAATTTGCGTCCTCCCCTCGTTAGAGGTCAAATACCTCTTGGAACGCATCTTTCTGCTAGACATGCAAATTTTAACAATCCTTTGGGAGCTGCGCACAGCCGCGAGAAACCCCCTGCGGCATTCCCCGCCGTCCAAGCCCTTACTACGCAAGCGGCCCTCTTCTGATGGCCAAGGAAACTAATAAGCGGAGCCAAGTGAGCTCTGCGGTACAACACTCTTAGTGTACTAAGTTGACCAGCGTCGCCAACGAGGCTCTAATCTACAAACAAAGTTTCTAAAGTCACCATGGTGACATTTGTCATTGCCTAGTAACAATCCGGTTGCATTCAAATTCCAAGATATGACGACTAGATTGAAAACTGACGAAGATTACAGCTTCGGTTTAATCTCTTTTGGCTGTTTAAAAGACACTGGGCACCCCCACTGGCTTCGTGGGGCTCTGCGCCACACACTAACCCTACCATCAGCTCGTAACAGCCTGAAATCGGGACTCACCTGACCAGGCCACGGTCTTCCAGTCGTCTAGGGTCCAACCGATTGGTCACGAGCCCCAGTAGAATTATGCAGGCGATGTCGCGCTGTTGGCAAAGGCACTCGCGTCGGTCGTCTGCTGCCATAGCCGATTATCTCCAAATTTCGCTGCACCGTCCGAACGGATACGTTCGGAAGTCCCACACTGATTTCTGTGGTTATTTACCCAGTTCCGCTGGTCTGTTAGCGCTGACAAGTCTGCACACGCCGCTGCCCTCAGTCGTCAGGTGACAGGTAATGCCTGAAGTTTTGTATTCTTGGCATACTTCACACTGTGGATCTCTGAATATCGAACACCCTAACAATTTCTGAAATGTAATGTGCAACTACTATTCGGAGTTAAAGTCCCAATTCCTGACTATAATCACGTTGGACACCTATTTACGTGACTGATCTGAGTCCAATTATAGCTCCGCCAATGCACTGCCCTAATACCACGTGTACGTGATACTACCGCCTTATCTATACAGGGTGTTACAAAAAGGTACGGCCAAACTTTCAGGAAACATTCCTCTCACACACACACACACACACACACACACACACACACACAAATAAAGAAAAGATATGTGGACATGTTTCCGGAAACGCTTAATTTCCATGTTGGAGCTCATTTTATTTTCGTCCACCTACGCTCAATGGAGCACGTTATCATGATTTCATACGGGATCCTCTACCTGTGCTGCTAGAACATGTACCTTTACAAGTACGACACAACATGTGGTTCATGCACGATGGAGCTCCTGCACATTTCAGTCGAAGTGTTCGTACGCTTCTCAACAACAGATTCGGTGACCGATGGATTGGTAGAGGCGGACCAATTCCGTGGCCTCCACGCTCTCCTGATCTCAACCCTCTTGACTTTCATTCATTCATGGGGGCATTTGAAATCTCTTGTCTACGCAACCCCGGTACCAAATGTAGAGACTCTTCGTGCTCGTATTGTGGACGGCTGTGATACAATACGCCATTCTCCAGGGCTGCATCAGGGATTCCATGCGACGGAGGGTGGATGCATGTATCCTCGCTAACGTAGGACATTTTGAACATTTCCTGTAACAAAGTGTTTGAAGTCACGCTGGTCCGTTCCGTTGCTGTGTGTTTCCATTCCATGATTAATGTCATTTGAAGAGAAGTAATAAAATGAGCTCTAACATGGAAAGAAAGCGTTTCCGGACACATGTCGACATAACATATTTTCTTTCTTTGTGTGTGACGAATGTTTCCTGAAAGTTTGGCCGTACCTTTTTGTAACACCCCGTATATACATATCGCTATCCTATGACTTCTCATTGTGTTCGAGTCTTAAACAGGAAAACAAATAACGGTGCGTATATAGTTTAGTATCTGACGAACAACACAAGTAGTATATTTTTTTATTGTCGATTCTGGAACGTGGTCGGTACACTCATTACTATGCTAAGTGGGGGTCTTGTAGGTGAGGAATGTGTTACAGCATTAGTGTAGGCAAGTGCAACGCGGTTTTACCGCCTCGTGGCCTCACCCGAGCGGGGCCAGGGAGCAGAGGGCGTGGACGGCGGTCGCTGCAACAGGAGCCGCGGTCGGGCTGTTAGGCCGCCGAGCACCGCCTCTCCTCGCCTGTAACCGGGCTCCCTGCCGCTCTTCATCTGCGACGCCCGGCCTTTGTGACTGACAAGTGGCCGGCGGAAACTCTGCAGGGACTGGGGGGGGGGGGGGGGGGGGGGGGCAAGGGGCACCCTCGAGCGCGCACAATGCCGCCACACCCCGGCGCCAGCCTTCCTCACTTCCTGCTCTATCAACGCCACGCCGCCGGGCTCTGGTTTCCGAGTCGGGAAGCCAACAATCATGGAACGCTACGTACCACAGCCGAGGAACTACGTTCGTTGCCCGCTGGAATGTGCCTCCAGGCACGGCAGTACGCAAAGATACGGTCCCAGCGATGCTCCTTACATCGTGTGCTCATCTACATCTGCATGGCTACTCTGCAAAGTTCCTGGCAGAGGGTTCATCGAATAATTCTCTATTCTTCCACACTAACCGCGCGTGCAAGAAACTAACATCTTTCACCGCGAACTCAAATTTCCCGTATTTTATTATGATGATTCTTTCCCCTATGTAGTTGAGCGCCAACATTTCCACATTCTGAGGAGAAGTTTGGTGATTTAAATTTGTGAGAAGATCTCGCCGCAACCAAAAACGCCATTGTCTTAATGTTATCCAGGAGTCCCGCATCTACGATCTACGATACTTCCAAACCGGGACAAAAAACTTCATACAGGATTAAAAAATATTTAAACCGACAAACTCTGGGAGGTTGTAGGGGACATCAAAACAAATATTTTTCCCTAATGTCATTTTTTTCCTATGAGGATTATTTAAACCGGTGGAGGCCGTATTACGCTCTTCACTTGTTACAGGCCGTATTACGATCTTCAGTTGTAGACAACTGCTGTCCACCAATGTAGTGCATTGTCTCCCTTTACTAATGGAGCGATACACCTGGAGTGAGTACACTGATATAGTTGGTGCGTACTACGTAGCGCACCACAACGGACGAGCTGCACAGCGGGTTTATTAGCAACAATATCCTAATCGCCGTATCCCGCATCATACGATCTTTGCTGCTGTGAGACCGGATCATTTAGCAGATTACCTGGACAGGGACGCCGTCGCACGGTAAGAACGCTGCAATTTGAGGAAGCTGTCTTGCAGCATGTGGAGCGGGATCCTTCAATCAGCATTCGTGCAAAAAACAGTCCTTCGAGAGCAAGTGTTACGCCCTTTCCACTTACAGCGTGTCCACAACCTGGAACCAGTTGATCAATCTTCGTGTTTAGTGTAGTCCCCTTTTTCTTAACCGTTCCAAGCAAACCTTCAGCGTTAAACCACTCCAGTCAGCCACTACGAAATGTTTAACTGGATTCACAGACAGTTATCACGTTTACCCGTCCATAAATTCAATTCGTCTCTTTACTACATTGTCCCACTTGAGACCTTCCTGTCTACGCGTGGCTTGTTATATGTAGTCAGTAGATGTGTGTTGCCTGACAAATCTTTTGTTCACCGTCGTAAAGCAACGGCCAAGCTGAAATGCATCACAAACATGCTTGCATAATGAATTACTTATGTACAACCTCTTAACTCTTAGTAATATTTCGGTTGCTTGACAAACTTCCCCTCAGGTTTTTCGTTTTCAGAAGTCCTTTGCACTCTTTACAGGATTAGGACATAAGTCACCAGGTTTCTTATTGAACACGTGGGTGGTGTAATTCGTGTTTACTCAATTTTGTGTATCCTCTTGTACCGCGGCCACCATCGACCTCCTACGCTATCCTTGGCGGACCTTTGATGGCCACGTCCGCTCGTTTCTCGTCTTACCGGTTCCGCCACACTGACCCCTTACGTAACTCCACGAATCCTGTGGTGGTTTCGTTTAGCAAGGCGCCGCACCTGCCTCAGCTATCAGGCGTCAATTTAGGAAACTGACTGACCGCCCGAATCAGTTATGTTCTGTAGCCCATCAGGACCACCTGCAGTCTAAAACCCTAGAAGTTTTGGAAAGGTAGCACCTAACCACTCTCCAACTATGGATCACAGACCCCTAATTACCGACTTCGGAAGTTCTACATTTATAACTACAAGCAGATTTTTAAATGGTCTTTTCTGATAAATAGTCACCATACTCTGAAATCTTAGGATCCTTCCTACTCGTACTCTAGAAATAACGCAGTGTGTCTTAGTACTTTTCATTGTGTCTGATCTATTTTTGTTCCAGTCATGGGTGTAGCTAGGTACAGAACTTTTAAGCATCTGCAGTTTTAACGTTATGTAAAGAGTCAAAGGTAAAACTGTTCTGAACCCGGATGTTGGTTTGAGCAAAGTTCTGTGGGAAGTGGTACGCCCTCCGTTTCCTCCACTGACTTAGCTTACCCGAGACAGCTGTGGGGGCCGACAGTTTAATGTAGACTGAACCATTGTGTATCTTGGTATTTCTCACATTAATAATTGCCAGAGGTGAAAGAAACCTGGAAGCGATAAGAATCCTAAGACCTATTGGGTAGTCATCCCTAGACCTTTAGATTTGTAGTGACTACTAGCCACCGAGTAACATTTATGGTCTTATAGTAACAGTACTATTCGCAAATTCTGTCCTCAGCACCGTGTCTGAATATTATCTGTGGATTTCCGCGAGGTATTGAATGCTCTCCAGTTTAAATTTCCGCCGGCCGCTGTGACCGAGCGATTCTAGGCGCTTCAGACCGGAACCGCGCTGCTGCTACGGTCGCAGGTTCGAATCCTGCCTCGGTCATGGATGAGTGTGATGTCCTTAGGTTAGTTAGGTTCAAGTAGTTCTAAGTTCTAGGGGACTAATGACCTCAGATGTCAAGTCCCATAGTGCTCAGAGCCATTTGAACCATTTACAACACTAGTTGTACTCGCGATGCAAAACATTCAGATAGGACTTTATGACGTACATACTATTTGCCAAGGTAAGGCGCGTACGAAAGAAATTGTATTTTTACGGAAATTTTGCCTTATTCCAAAATTTTGCACGTACGTCAGTAGAAGATTTTCTCTTATTTGTATCGCTAACGAGGGGGAAAAAAATTTCAAAGCAGGAAACTAATTGCCGACCAGCAGTATCACCTGAAGAAGGGCCAAAATTTACAATTTATCAACTTTCGCTAGTACTTGTTTCGCGTTCAGCTAGATGTATCTGACTTCTGAGGATGCCACATGCTTTAGTAAGGTAATGTATGACCTATCATCGGCTGCTTGATAAACCCGGTATAAAGTTTCCTGAAGGCGAGTGTGTGTGAGGGAAAAATGTTTATTCAATTGTTACTTTAAAAGTTTTTAAAGCAAAAGCGATAAATCATTACGGCCACCTCTAGCGTGAACCACGGAAAGGAAAAGTCATTTTAAATTTTACATTAATAAACATACAATTTGTATTTGTTTAGTTTCAATGAACTATTTTTCCATTCCTTTTCGTAAAGAACTAGAAAATCTTGAGCTTCTTCCCGTCCCTCATGTCACCAGTTAATCGTTCGAGTGCTTCGGCAGTTTCCTACCAACTATATTTTTGTTCAGCATTATGTGTTGTGGATCTTTTATCATCTGCTCACCGCTTCGCTCATACAACCAACGTTCAACCATTCACACGTGAAAAACTGCAGACTGCGGAAACTGATGTTCTCAGTGCTGTTCACATCGAGGCGCCCGAAGACTTTGAGGACTTGCGAACTTCCTTTGACAGTTAGCTGAAAAAACCAGCGGAATACGAATGCGCACCTGCGAATGCGAATAGAACACTGTTCGCTAGCCTATTTTTCACACAAGAGAGAGATTCCTTGCGTTAGTTTCTACGTAAACCGAGATTGACAGCCTGGTTTATCTTTTTCAAGATTTTAGACATGGCTGAAACAGCAACTGTTTAAATTCTTCACGGTAAATGATGACAGCCGAAACAGTTGCAGGATAGAGATTTATTAAAATTCTTGACTACGGTTTCGGTATATCTAAATATACCTTCATCATCAGTAAAATACCCTGAACAGGAAGACACTTTCATTAGCAAAAACTTAGCATCGGAAATGAGAAAGAAGAAACACTATACCTCAAGTAACCCTAAAATTACCAGATAATTACAGGTACAAAAACTGTCGCTAAAATTACATCCTGCAATGGAGATTTATAAAACAATAGTGCCAAAGGCGTCGCCAGTAGTTAAAACATCATCTCCATTTATACAACATGATTATGGACAGAGGGTCGATGCAAACAGCTTAGCATCAGTACTTCGCCTATATCTCTCTCATTTTCGATGCTAAGTTTTTGCTAATGAAAGTGTCTGTGTTCACGGTATTTTACTTCTGATGAAGGTATATTTAGATATACCGAAACCATGGTCAAGAGTTTTAATAAATCTTTATCCTGGAACTGTTTTGGCTGTTATTTACCGTGAATTATCTTTTTCAATTAATGTCATTTTCGAATACTGCGCTGCCTTTTCACTTACCCGCCATTTCGGCAGCTCGCGTATTAATTTCGGCACTTCATCTACATGATTACTCTGCAATTCACATTTAAGTGCTTGACAGAGGGTTCATCGAACCACAATCATACTATCTCTCTACCATTCCACTCCCGAATAGCGCGCGGGGAAAACGAACACCTAAACCTTTCTGTTCGAGCTCTGATTTCTCTTATTTTGATGATCATTCCTACATATGTATGTTGGGCTCAACAAAATATTTTCGCATTCGGAAGAGAAAGTTAGTGACAAATTTCGTAAATAGATCTCGCCGCGACGAAAAACTTCTTTGCTTTAATGACTTCCATCCCAACTCGCGTATCATATCTGCCACACTCTCTCCCCTATTACGTGATAATACAAAACGAGCTGCCCTTTTTTGCACCCTTTCGATGTCCTCCGTCAAACTCACCTGGTAAGGATCCCACACCGCGCAGCAATATTCTAACAGAGGACGAACGAGTGTAGTGTAAGCTGTCTTTAGTGGACTTGTTGCATCCAAGTGTTCTGCCAATGAAGCGCAACCTTTGGCTCGCCTTCCCCACAATATAATCTATGTGGTCTTTCCAACTGAAGTTGTTCGTAATTTTAACACCCAGGTACTTAGTTGAATTGACAGCCTTGAGAATTTTACTATTTATCGAGTAATCTAATTCCAACGGATTTCTTTTGGAACTCATGTGGATCACCCCACGCTTTTCGTTATTTAGCGTCAACTGCCACCTGCCACACCATATAGTAATCTTTTCTAAATCGCTTTGCAACTGATACTGGTCTTCGGATGACTTTACTAGACGGTAAATTACAGCATCATCTGCTAACAACCTAAGAGATCTGCTCAGATTGTCACCCTGGTCATTTATATAGACGAGGAACAGCAGAGGTCCCAGGACGCTTTCCTGGGGAACACCTGATATCACTTCAGTTTTACTCGATGATTTGCCGTCTATTACTACGAACTGCGACCTTCCTGACAGGAAATCATGAATCCAGTCTCACAACTGAGATGTTACCCCATAGGCCCGCAGCTTGATTAAAAGTCGCTTGTGAGGAACGGTGTCAAAAGCTTTCCGGAAATCTAGAAATACGGAATCAACTTGAGATCCCCTGTCGGTAGCGGCCATTACTTCGTGCGAATAAAGAGCTAGCTGCGTTGCACAACAACGATGTTTTCTGAAACCACGCTGATTACGTATCAATAGATCGTTCCCTTCGAGGTGATTCATAACGTTTGAATACAGCATATGCTCCAAAACCCTATTGCAAACCGACGTCAAATTCACCTTCGCTCCCAACCAAGACCTCTGGCTATGCTACAGATGTCACCACAGCCAGATGTCTAGTACTACGCTGTAAGCCTGAAAGTTGCTTGTAAAATTTGTAAAATTGTGTATAAAAATATAAAAGAGCGAATAAGATGGCATCTAACAGTGCCCTTTCCGCCACGCACTGTAAAATGGCATGTGGAGTAGCCATGTAAGTGAAGATATAAGTATGAACCAGCGCGCTCACAGCTGTGAATGTATAGTCACCGGGTACCGTCGTCGGCCACGCCTTGTGAAAGCGGAAGGGGGAGGGGGGAGGGGGATGGCGGTGGAAGGTGAGCTGTCACGCGTGCCCCAATCGATGCGGCGCGAATCGTCCGGCGCCGGTGAGTCACGCTGCGTGGATTGCCCGCACGTCACCGCGACTGGAGGAGCGGGTTTGTCGCTACCGCGCCGAATATCCTGACTCCATCCCACCCTGTGGCTGTTAACGCGCAGACTGCGCGCTCTAGCGGTTAGCGGTGCTGTCAACTCAGGGCTCTGGTCCGATTCCCGATGACCACCCAAAATTTCCCCTTTCTGGAATTAGCAGGACGGTCGGCGAGTGTGCGTGCAACGGGGGAGGGGAGGGGGGGGGTCACATTCTATCGAGCATAAGGAAATTAGCTGTTCACATGTAAGGCGTGGCCGACGGCTTTACCCGACGACCATACATTCACAGCTCTGGGCGCGCTAGTTCCTACTTACATCTTCACTTACATGGCTACTCCACATGCCATTTTTACAGTGCGTGGCGGAAAGGGCACTGTTAGACGCCATCTTACTCGCTCTTTTGTATTTTTACGCACAACAATTTTAAAAATTTTACAACTAACTTTCAGCGTAGTACTGGACATCATCTGGCTGTGGTGACATCTGTAGCGTAGCCAGAGGTCTTGGTTGGGAGGAAAGGTGAATTTGGCTGTCAGCTTGTGTGGCCAACGATATGAATGTGCGATAAAGGTTGTAACAGACAGACCTAGGCCGTTGACTATGTTCGCGCCATATTTAACACTATGCCATATACAAACTCACTGCTCGTTTTGAGAACTAAAACTGCAAGGTAAATTCAGAATGCCTGCATTAGATGGGCAAGCCTTCGACTAGTACTTCGATGCACATATGTTACGTAGACCGAAATGCAACAGGGTCCACTATGTATCTTACCAACTTAGCGGAGAATAAAACTAAGCTGCGTCACCGTGTTTTCAAAGAAAACCAGTACACTGTTTAAAAAAGAATTATAACCTTTGTCTGTATGACTGCTTATTAGAGTGTCTTGTAAAAGTCCGAAGCAAACTGGTCAAGAACTTTTCGAGATTTTTGGTGACAACGCTTGATTTGTTACGAGCGAGATCCCGGTACTGTGACCTTCCAGGAGGCTTTTTTTTAATTTACGCTTCGTTTCTGGGCATTTAAAAAGTGTGAATGTAACACTTGTTTTACATTGCTGCAGCAAAATCAAGCTATATAATCGCTCCAGTAGGTATACAAAAATGTGCATCTTCGAATGCAACATTGTTTATTTCTAAGCAGAAGAAATGTCGGCAATTTAAGACTTTGAACCATATTTACATTTTTATTCTATAGAATTTACATACTGAAATCTTACAGTCTGTGGCACATTAAAAATGGGGGTGCCGGAAAGTTACGTGTGAGGGCTGCCCGCGCGCCTTTGTGTGTGTGTGTATATATATGAGAGAGAGAGAGAGAGAGAGAGAGAGAGAGAGAGAGAGAGAGAGAGAGAGAGAGAGAGAGAGAAGACCGACCCTTGGCCCGCACTTTGTGCGAGCAAAATATAACACATTCGTGTAGTTACTGATTTTCCTTCTCATCCACACAGTGAACCAAAAATCAGACAAAATTGTTGAGTAGTTTAAGGGACTTTTGTCTGGTAGCTCATTATAGAGTAAGATGATTTGAGACGAGGGGCGCTCAACATCATAGTCATCAGCGCTGTGACGAAAAGTCAGCATGCCAATCTCATGGAAGAAAACAAAGTTGTAAAAACGTAATCTGGGGTAGAAGTTTTCTTCCACCATGTCAAGCTTGAAATCAGTTTGGGCCTATGAAGACACCAATGCGGCAATGTGTTCCATCCCTGGCTGTGTATTTGGAGGTTTGATAGATCCAGATCCTTTGAACAGTATCACGTACCCAAATGGCTAGGTCGCAAGGGGCCGATTCCTGAACAGCCATTCAATGTTGGGTTGGACCACTGCACTAAATGTCAATGACTGAGGTGACGCTGAGATTTTTTAGGGCCTGTCGAGCCAAAAGCATATGTCGCCAAATCCAGAGTGGTGGTTCACCAGCCTCTGCACACAGACTAAGAACAGGGCTAGTCCAAAAGGCTCTAGTCTATATCCGAATGCCCTCATGGTGGACAGCATCTAACATCTTGAGGTAGGAAATACAGGCTGATCTCTAGACCACGCTGCCATAATCTAAACGTTATTGAACAAATACCTAATAAAATTGGAGGCAGGACCTGTCGGCTCCCCATGCTTTTCACTAAGGTATTTCAAATATTCAATGTCTACAAGTCCTTATTTGTAGGTCTTTCAGGTGAGGGTGTCAAGTTAATTTTGAGGCAAATAATAAACCTAAAAGGCCTACAGTTTCCTGAAAACGTAAAATACTGTCCCTTGGTGACGCCTGCGGGCTGAGGATGACACGGCGACCGGTCGGTACCGATGGGTCCGCCAAGGCCTGCGAACGGTGTCCAGAGCAGTTTGTACATTTCGGAGGAAGGGTACAAGAATTGCCTGATTCGTGAGCTGAGCGTCCACAATTTCCACATGTAGCCCTCCCATTACACCCCACACTGGTATGGCCAAATCTGACATTTGAAACATCACATTGTGCTAGGAACAAACGAGCAAACCTTAAGACGGAAGTAGCCTGCAAGGATGTGTTCAAGTATTTCTGGAGTACGAAAAGTTAGAATAAATGTGGAAAATTTTTCTAATTTGGCATTGATCCCTCATAATTCTGCACTTCTATGATATCCTTGTTTTTCCTTTTTCATATAGCTCTGCAGGGTCCATCTCCATTATATTCGAGCAGGTATCTACGCCTTTACTAAAGTTAAGGGCGTTATGCAACTCAGCCTCGATTGGGCAGTCACCTAAGGCCTTACATCCCAGAAACTTAGATATTTGGTTTGAATTAGCAGTTTTATTTAGAAGTGTTTCATTACGAAATCATTTGACACTTTATAGGGACCCAGCAATATCCTCCAATGCCTTGTGAATATAGAAAGGGGATATCTTCTCAAAGCTTCCCCCTGTTCTTTTAATTACAATGAAAGTTATGGCACACTAGTGACCTGCTATCATTCTGAGACTACTTCTCAGGAGGAGTGACCAATCGAGCTCTTTGATGAGTGGGTGAAGGTACTACCTGAGGGTACAACCACACCATCACAAGTTGTGGTTTGATGAGATCATTCCATAGGGATCCCACGAGACGCTACGCAAACAACCGTCGACCCAGGCAGAGCCCTGCATACGGCAGGTGCCACAGAGGTTGCCTAATAGTGATATTTTACCTCAACAGCCATTCACCTCATCAGCATGTAGCACACTGAGGTTGAGGGTTTTTTTCCATAAAGGTATGTACCTTCCTGGCGGTCCAGGTGGTGAAGGCAAGGCCCCCATTCTTTGAAACACAGAACATTCCACTGCCACACTGCACGGTGGTCGCTGAAGCATGGCCGGAGATTATGGTAACATAACTAGTGTCACTTACCAGTCCCCAGTTTAGGAACATGGAGTCACCAAACCTGTACCCAGCAACTGAATGCTGAGCCCCTGGGAGTTCGTTAGAGCAAAAGTTGTCTCAGTTAACTGTTTCCATAAGAACACTTATGAGATACCTGTAAATCAAAATGTACAACAAAACAGGTGTACAGATGCAAAATCACTGATGTGGTCACCGCAGTCGTGTCGCTGTTCCATTACATTTAGTGAATACACGAGGGTTCATTACTAAACCTATTCATACTGCCGTGAACCAACGCATAATACTGAGAAAACCAGAGACTGAACCGAGAGTACTGAATGCAAGTTTGACATCAGAGAAAAATGGGCAGTACTCGCAACAGCAAGCAGCCTGTTTGAGTGGAGCAAGTTTGTTCCCAAATATATACAGTGTATTCCGTTAACATTTGCACTACTGTGCAGATATTTTCAGTGCAGTAATGGCACGAAGATAAATGGGGAGAAAAGTAAGAAATTAGATGAAAAATTGGGGCCTGCTCCAACGAAGCATTAGAGATACTAAAATATTCCGAAAAAATATTTGAAGAATTTCCTTGTATGCGAAGTAATGTGGCCGAGTGTTCTGATGTACCAAGTATACTACCTTTTTTTCGCAGCCCACCAAGTGCTATAGGCCCTCTGTTCCTGATCTACATAAATGATTTAGGAGACAATCTGAGCAGGCCTCTGTAGGTAATGCTATCATTTACCGCCATATGAAGCCCCCAAGTTGATCAAAACGAACTGCGAAATGATTCAGACAAGATATATTTGTAGTGGAAAATGTTGCAATTTACTCTAAATCGTGAAAAGTGTGGAGTCATCCACACGAGCACTAAAAAGAATCCGCTAAATTTCAGTTATACGATGAATTATAAATCTAAAGGCTTTAAACTCAACTAAATTAAGGATGAAAATTACGAATAACTTAAACTGGGACGATCCCATAGATAATGATGTGGGGAAAACAAACAAAGACCACGATATACTGACATAACACAAATTTAAGAGGTCTGCTTACACTACGCTTGTCTATCCTCTTCTGGAGTGTTGCTGTGTGGTGTGAGAACCTCATCGGATAGGATCGACGGAGGACTTAGAAAAAGTTCAAAGAAGGGCAACTCGTTTTGAATGATCGCGAAATAAGGGAGAGAGTGACACCGATATGATACAAGGATTGGCATGGCAGCCATTAAAAGTGTTTTCCGCTGCAGCAGGATCTTATGAAATTTCAATCACCAACTTTCTCTTCAGAGTGAATATTTTTTTGCGCCCATCTACATAGGGAGAAATAATAAAATAATATGAATCGGAGCTGGCACCGAATTATTCCCGCGCGCTGTTCGAGAGTGGTATGGTAGAGAAGTACCTTAAAAGTGATTCAATGGACCCTCCACCAAGTACTTAATTGTGTATTGCAGAGTAATCACGTAGATTTAGAATGGAGAGCGAACACAAGACTGCTTTTACGCCTCTGTACAAGCTTAATGAAGAATGTTCTTAGTTTCCTTAAGTCGTTTTGGAATCGTATGGCATCTTTCCATGTGTATCAGTTAAGATTATTAGCACTTTTGTTACACAGACGCCACTCACACGGCCGTTGTCATACCGTCTCCTTATTAGTCCGTCCTGATATAGGGCCCACACACTTGGCAGCAGTGAAAAAATATACACAATGTGTTTTGCAGACATTCTTTTGTAGTCTACCGTTTCCCGTATTCTGCCAATCTGTCACTTGCTTCCCCTACAACTGAGCCAGCGTCTTTTCCAAGAGCGGACCCAGGAAGCCCAGCCACACAATTCAGTATCAGTTTGAAGGAAGTCAGAACATGCGAGTGTTTCCTAGAAGAAAGTCGTTCCAAAGCCATCTAAACTTGCGCCACTCTTCTCCTTACAGCTGCAAATGCCAGATTGATGTTCTCAGACCAACTTGCGTTCTACAAGCCACAACAAAACTGCTAATGTAAGTACAAAATGTTTGATTTAACTGAAAAAGACGACTGTGACCGCAAACTATCACAGTATGTACAAATCTCCCACGAACCACACTGTGTTTAATTAAATGGTACACACCTATTGTGCGTGGTAGCCTTGTTATGCTCGGTGATCAATTCTTCGTTATTTTGTAAGTAATCTTTCACAAAACTAACGAGTTGTTGCCGCCCCTGCACTGTGCATCACAGCATACCTCCTTGTGGAACTTCCTGTAAAATTGAAGTGCGCGCTGGACCAAAACCAGAACACTACCTTTCGCGGCCACCTCATGTTGAGATGGTAAGACCATCCCCAGGGAACCCAACTGTTCGAGGCCTAATACGTTCCAGTTTGTATGTATGACTGGAAATATTTTTTCCTTCGAACTTATTTATTGCGAAAATCAGATTAGACATTTCGCAATCAGACGTTCCTATCTTCAAACAACTGTAAATGACGCTCTGAGTAGAATAAACAATGTTTTTCTTACTCTTATGGTTTCTCTCCATAGAGAGACACGTGGATGCTATCCTCTAGTTTTGACCTCCAAATTCTCAACCATTCAGTGCAGCCTTTACAGTGTCCTGGAGTTTAACTCTCACGATTCAGATATCCATCGCAGCATAATTTGAAAACCCAGATAAATACCAGTTGGAATGAAAATACATTTGGCATAATGAACTGGTATCTGACAACCCCCCTACTAATCACGTCGATAGCGTAAAAAAATATTTCAAGAAGTTTCTAAAGAGTATATAAAATGAATAATTCGGAAACAGTATGGCCGATTCATTCACTGCGCTGTTTCTCCAAAGAGTGCTAGTCGAACAAAGATATTTTATATAACTTTAGAAAGTGAGACAGATACTGACGGATAAACCGGTGGGGAGGGAGTCGTCTGCAACAATCTTCCATGACCCAGTTGAAAATTATCCGCGAAAGACAAGCCATCTGAATATAGTTAAATTTGTTATTAATGGGAGATTCCTGCTTGATTTAAATTATTTTGAGTTACTACAGTATTCTTAATGCCTTCCGCCAAGAATTTTCCTTGCGCTGCTCTAGTTCATAACTTACTGGTTTCACGACGCACTACCTCAACTGCAACACCATTTCCCAATCGTCATAATGCAGGTGACAAATGCTTGGAAGTAGAGAATTTAACATAACGCAGGTGATAATTTCTCTTTTCAAGACTACTGGAAAACCTATTCCTACACTAATTTATCGCGTCATGTTATCAATACAGACAGCAGCCGTCCCTGGTATGATTATTTAGACATTGAATACTTTTTTCATCCCGCAAGCTGCAAATGTTCCTATCTGTACAGCTGTTACATTATTACATTGGGTTTACTAATGGTCCAACACGACGTATAATATATGGAGTCAGACGAAGCGAGCACTGGTTAAGATACTGGATTTGCAATAAGCAGGACGGATGTCTGGACATCCCCACACGATCATTCAGATTAAGGTTTTCCGTTGTTTCTCAAAATCGCATAAAGCACGAGCCGCAACAGTCCCTTTGAGAAGGATGTGGGCACTTTGCTCCCTCACCATCCTAGCGCAAACGAATCTTTCTGTTGTTGACGTCGACGGGACGCTTCACACCAAACATTTTTTACTCAGCTTCAGACCAGATGAGCACTCATTATCTACAGCCACTGTTTCTGCTTTAATGTCTTATTAGTTTTTGGACACCTTAAATATGTAAAGATATTATGCAATCCAATTCCATTCTTCTTCCGCATGCGGTGCAAGTCACCGACACTTACTTTCGAGAAAATTGCTTTCCTTCGTCGATGAGTAATCGTTACACATTCTGCAAAAGTATCCTCCTGACAGATTAAAACTGTTTCCCGGGCCGGAACATAAATCCTGAATCTGCCTTAGTCAATACGCTCATATCGAGCTGAGTTACCAAGGATGACTCATGACCATCCCTCACAGCTATTCCGCCAGTGTCCCCTCCCACACAGCGTACACCCCGATGCTGACTGAAGATCAATTCTGTATTTTGAAATACTAATTTTAGCACAGTATCATACATTCTCAGTCTTTCTTTATAGGCAAGAATATTTTCTTAAGTAAACCGATGGCTGAAGTTTGGCAAAACGACTTTAGTATGGGGTGTAAACCGTGGATCCCACACATCAAGGGAAGGTTAATGAGTGCCACCAACAGAACCACGCCTAAATGAAGGCGTTATCAGCTTTGTTTCCCTAAAGCACTGCAGATGTGTTGATAGACGATCTCGGAACAATGTTCCTTCCCTAGTGGATTTCGTATCAGCGGTCCATTCGATCATATTTCTCCTTTGACATTTCCCATCACGAAAATGAACTCCCGACACCGCCTTAAGATATTCTAAGTCTTAGCTCAGGCGGTATAATTTCTGGGCTCTTAATAATATAAAGTTGCTGTAAGATGAAACACTACTAGCAGCGCTAGTTTAATAATATTTTAACATGTTCAAATGATACCAGAATTCTACCAAGTTTATCCATCTGTGCGATGAATATTCCTTCGTTTTCATACCGCTTGGGTACACGTATTTTACATTTGATGGTGAATAGCAGATGAGTTACCGTTTCGATATGACGGCCTCCGCTAGCTGCCGTAATAGAATCCTTTAGACGGAACTGCTTACTATCTTTATTTCCTTTCTAATCTGGTATTAACGCAAACAACCGCGAAAATCCAAATGCTACAACAAATCAGCTAAACGTCAAATTGCCTGTGCTCTAGACACTTCAAAACATTCAATTTTATTAGACGCAGACCTTCGTGACAATCCAGTTTCAGCAAGCCAGGAATACGTGATTCAGTTTAAATGTACTTTCTCGACGACAGAACACTTCCTGCTGCCGCTGAAATCGAGAACAACACGCTATACATCCCCTCATCCACGGATGCGAGAGAAACTTGTTGAATGAGAAAGCCATCCCGCATGGCATACAGGCTTCACGCAGAAGAGAACATGTATTGATCGGGCAAGGCGCCACACCCTTCACAAGTTGACCTGCGTCCCATCTTTAGTGCGATTTCCTTCAAAAATATTTTTTTTAAAAATCATGATTTTAAAAAAGTAATTCCATGCCTGCTATAACTAACCTGTTGTACTGCGGAACCGGCGCCACCTGTTGAGACTGCTGGACAACGGCTAACAAATTAGGCACTTCCCATATGGTTTACAACATTCTTTATGATAGGAAATATAATCCAGCTTACAGTAATTCTAAGCGAGGAAACATGTGTCAGAGGGAAACGTGCTTTTCAGAATACTCCGAACAAACCAAATGGTAAAAGAAAAGCATGAACAAAGGCACAGCTGCTAACAGTGCCGCTTACGAAAAATTGAAGTTTTACTCACCAGGCCTTGACGCGGATCAGGATTTCGCCTTCGCCGAGTGTTGGCTCTGGTTTCTTCAAGACCTTTACTGACTTTAAGCCACCGAACCCTGTCAGAACAACTGCTCTCATTTCTTTCGGTGGCTGTTCTGGAGCCTTTTCCGTGGATTCGGCTTCATCGCTAGCTGCAGGAGCTTCCGCCTGAGACTCAGGTTTCTCCTGAGCCTTCTCTTCAGTCGGCTTATTCTCAGGCTGATCAGACATGATGAATCCAAGAAAGATGCTGGAGAACTGTCACTCTCAAACCGGCCCGCTAAGCGACAAGATAGGAAGTGGTGGCACAGAGCCAAGTATTAACAGGTGCCGGCGCCCCACCACTCCCACACTGCGCGAGGCAAAATAGTTCAGAGTTCTACATACAAATTCGTTTAAAGTTAAACTTGATTATATAAATTTAGGACTTTTTATAAATCGTTATTATATGTTAGATTCTTTTTATTCAATACTAACGCGAGTAGTGTTATAAACTTGCGCATTAATATTATACTTCGATATATCGCTTTCGCTTTTCAACGCGCGATTCTCATCATGCAACAAGCGCAAAAACGTCGAATAAGCAGTATATAAATTGGAAAACTATAGTTCTGATGAAATTATAATAAATACGAAGTTCTAAGACACTGGGTAGACAAATATTCAGAGGAAATATAGTGGCATTAGTTTTTTCATTTGTTATGGACAGTTCTTCTATAATTAAATTCATAATAATATATAGTTCATAATTAAAATAAAAATTCTAATATTTTATCCTTATTTTATCGTTTTTACCAAAAAAATCCGAAGTAGTAAAATTTGGCTTAAATGTGATGTAGTGCAGAGATGTTAGTGAAATAACATAAAGATGTGAAGGGCAGTGGCTGGTGGCTGTGTGCTGTTTCTGTTGTTTGTAAACACATGAATAGCTTCATAATGTGTTTATGTATTGTGTTTCAAGCTGTTTGCAAAAATGACACGTATTTACAGGAGCTGGCTTTTGGAATATTCTGTGGTGAAAGATTTGTAATTAAGGCAGTTACGAACACTGTATTTCATAAGAGGGACATGCGCTGAAACTGTTGTCTGAAGGTAAAATAAAACTGAAATGTAAAATGATGTTGCTTCATGTAAGTGCAGTTGCTGTTACAGTTGCAATGTATTTTTATGTATTAAACGAGGACTTCCACATGACGTGGTGTGAGCTAATGTCATGCACTCGTACTGAAAAAACTGATCAGCACATTGTCAATGGTTCATCTGTTTGGTGTACTTTCACAGAGCATGGTAAACGGTTGTGCAGTTTTAAGAACTTGTATTTTAAGCCACAGGAAAATTTATTTTTGTTTTTGCTCAACGAGGATTCAGTTGTCTCTGGTATTGGAAGAAAAGAGGATCTCAAGAGTTTTGACGCCTCAGCGGTCTTAAATCACAACCGATTCCATCTTCAAATAGTTCCAGTTTCCGCAGATGATAACATTATTGGAAGAAACTTCAGCTTTCTTGATTCAGTGTTCGCTCTGTGGCGGTTCAAAATGGACAATATCATGCATGTTTTGCATGACGATTTACTGCCCCTTTATTACACATACTCACATATATGCAACGGTGACATAGAACTATGTCGTGAAAAGTATAGATTGTTTTTCGTAGATGGTGGTGGAATAGGTACATTGCATGAATGGTACAAATTGTTTTCTACCAAAGAACCTATCCAAGCAACGGAACTGAAATCTCATGACGTGATCTGTTTCATTCATTGTCATGTGGGGCTTGTTTCAAACACTCTGTGGTACCAGTACGGGTTTGGGCGGCCCCAAGGACCCATTAAAAATCTCAATCTACATGGCCATTTGTTATTACAGTTTTCTGCTTTCATTAAGAAAAAATTAAATCTATCGTCTGTTAAGAAGTCAGAAAGGCAAAAGCAGGGTGTTTTGCTTAGTAGACAAATAAACCGCCGGATTTTGAATGAAATGGAGCTGATAAACTCAATGAAACAAACATATAATTCCATTTTTCATGATGAAAGTCTCAGAATTGACAAATTAGATTTGTCGACAAATGACACAAAGACATTAGTGTCACTTATATATAATTCAGACATTGTTATTGGGATGCATGGCTCAGCTATGATCCTTTGCCTTTTTGTGAAGCCAGGGGCTTTGGTTATTGAAATCTTTCCCTTTGGTATTAATCCTGATTATGTTTCACCAGTAAAGGCCCTTAGCAAGGTTGCTGGTTCATTTTTCAATTATTTCCAGTGGGTTAATGAAAAAGAAAATAATTCCTTTCCAAATGAGAATGCACACCAATTACATGGTGGTATCAGCCACTTGTCAGAAGGAGAAAAGGCGTATATTAGAAGTATCAAGGAAGTGCCTGCTGTTGAATGCTGTCATAATACAGTCTATTTATATCGTATGTTCCAGGATACTGTTGTTGGTCAAGAATTTCTAGCCTTATTTTCAAAAGCTATCCTGAAACACAATAGTTCTGCACATACTACATCTGGCACAAAGGAAAATTTAATTGAACACTGGTACTTCCCTGCTCAAGTAAGAAATTTAACATGTGTAGTTAATAATCAGAAAATTGCTGTCAAATGGATGACACCTCTTAATGTGAAGACTAATCATAAGTATGAAATAACTTTATCAAGTGGAGATTGGCACTTGTCAGTTACAGCAGAAAAAACAGATGTATTAGCCACAGTCCCACCAAAGGCAAAAATGAAAACTATACAGGTGTGGGTAAAATGCATAGCTCAAGATGTTGAGAGCTCGGATGCATACACTGAATGTAGCAATGGATGATTTTTGTCATTACATTGCTTCATTGAAAATAGTTGACTGTTTTTCATATTCAGATGATTCATGCCAGCACTGTATGGATTGTATCCTTTTTTGGTAATATTTATGGTATATTACATAAAGGAGCCCAGTTCATTGAATTTTGGCAGTTTTTTAGAGTTTTTTTGTCATAAAGTTATGCAATTTTCATACAGTTTCATCTATAAATTAATATTTCCTAAATTACTTTTTTTTTTTTTTAGAAACTTTTGTGTGCAGTGAGCAATACATATTACATGAAATGTCTGGAATTTACTTGTTTTTTATATACTCTTCAAAATATAAGCATATTGTTGCACTCATGAATGCTGACAGAAAAATAAAAAAGCATCTGCAGAGTTATATACAGAGTTTTAATGTTTCCAAAATAATAATAATTGTTTTTGTTTTTAGGTTCACATATTGTGATAAGTGTTGAAATATGGACAAACGCAAGTATAATTGTAATTTATACACACATAATTTGTCCAGTGAAAAATAAGATTGCCTCACTAGTGTATATTAAATAAGCAAATACTGGTGTCTCAAAATATCTATACAGGTCGTGACTTAGAGGAAAAGAACCTGTCAGGAGCAAGATCAATTTAGACAATTCAGATACTGAAGATCAAAATTTTACACTTTTGGTGCCAGGTTAATGACATTACACTTGACTAGAAATGAGATATAAATAATAAACTCAGCAAATATCAGTTTATGTGTAGAACAAAAGGAGACATGCTAAGAAAGTAAACAGCATGAGAAATAAGTTTTACAAAACTGTGCCTGTCCTAATGCTTGCATACTGCTGTGAAACTTGATTGTTGACAGATAAAGACACAACAAAAATCTGAACTTTAGAAATGAAGTTTCTGAGAAGAGTAGCTAGCCCTAAATAATAATAAAATCAGAGTAAACGGATAACACACACACACACACACACACACACACACACACACACACACACACACACACACACGCATATATAAAGAATGGTACAAGCAAAGATAAATAAACAGAGTCACATAGATGAACAGGTGTCGCAAGACCTTTAAAAAAGATAGAAAGATATGGGATAGTATGCATCTTGAATGACAGAGGACAGCAGCAACATTTTGTAAAATTATAAGGGATGGTAAAATGATATTCTTATATGATAAATGAATACATTACACCACACAAAATATGGGAGATATTCAAATTAGTCTAACATTTATGCAATCATCTTGTTATCTTTGAGATGGAGCAAACATTTTTAGAGATGTCCATGCCATGGTTATATTACACCCTGGTTAACCCAAATTTTGTATCTAATTCTTTGCATACATGACCAACTCTGTCCACATCCACAACAATTACTTCTTTTCATGGCAGAGCTAGAATCATACATGCACAACACTACAAGTGTTTGCATGGTTCATTCTTTTGCTGATTCATGAGTGATGTAAAGGAATCCTTTTCAATGTATCGAAATCCTAAATCACTTGTCAGGTGCACATTCATTGCTGACACCTTTATGACCCTGGCCTAGGTTTTAGACACTTTGATATAATTCATCCACAAACTCTTCATCTTATCTCCAATCTATTTCACTTGGTCCATGTCTGTTCAGCTAGCAACTTTCTACTTCATTATCTCCATATTTATACTTGCCACCCCTGTCTTAGTCTCGCCATCTGTGGGCAATGTATTTTTACTGATGAGCACTCCTTCTTCCAGTAAGTTGAAACCAATGCTGTGGTCGCCAAGACAGGCATTTCTTCAGTAAACATTGTACACAGACAAATACCTTTTGCCATAATTCTCTAATATTCCTAAAACTCCACCAGAGTAGTAATCTCTCACTACCATTTTGATGTGAAACAACTGAAATACATTCTCCACCAAGAGTCTGACTACCTATCAGCATGCATGCAAGTGAGAAGTATTCTTCTGAAAATCCATTCTACACCTCTCAGAGCAATACTCTAGTACCTGCTCAGCGTACACAATATTGCTCATACTTGCATTGCTTCTGCTTCCAAGCCATTAACACAGTAATCATTTCCATGTTAAGGATGTTGATAATGGAAGGAATTAAGGCACTGGAAGGAGGAACTAGTGGTCAACAAGCACATAAACAGAATTCCAAATGTTGCTAAGCTATTCATTTTCACTGAATAGAACTTCAGCTTTAAAGTGAAACATGATCTAAAACACTTAGTAAATTGTGTAACAAAAACAGAAAAAATGAGACGCACTCGAAATACCTTCATTTACCTTGCGAATAATCATCATTGGCTACAATACCCCCTGGAAAGATGATGAAACTGTTGGGAATTATTAGTGAAAGCTTTTTTCAGTCTAGGTGAAAGAAATGATGACACACATCTTTGGATATCCACTGAAATACGATACAGACAGATTTACACAGTAGCCATTTTGGTTTACCATGTACTGCATTGATAGATCAGGTCTCACTCCACTGTGATATTGGTTTGCAGATAATATTATGAGAAGGAAAGTTGCCACTCACCTTATAGCAGAGATTCTGAGTCACAGATAGTCACAACAAAAAGACTCTCACAATTATCATTTTGTTGTGCCTATCTGCAACTCAGCATCTCCACTATATGGTGAGTGGCAACTTTCCTTCTCATAATAATTGTTAAATTCCATCCCAGATTTTCCATTGTTTGCAGATAAGATGGAGCTTGCATATATTCATGAAATCTCTGACAATTTGCATTCATTTTCTCTAACACTTGTCAGCAAATATTTCAGCACAAATGGGGAACAGGTCTTCTACAAACATCAAAAAAAGTTTTGCAACACCCGGTTCCCAGAACTCCTGAAGACAGACGTTGACTATGGATATTGTATCACAGACACAGTCCCTTTGACTGTTCAGAGATGTCACAAAACCTGCCCAAACATGTAAACAACCATGCATGAGCAGTGCCTATTAGATGCAGAGGGTCCGACAGCCGATCAGTTCCGGTCATTCCATCAGGAAGGAGGTACACATCTCATGTTGTCTGTAGTTCAGCCATGCCTAGATGGTCAATACTGTAGTTCAATTGTGTCCGTACTGTTACTTTGTGCCAGGAAGGGCTCTCAACAAGGGAAGTGTCCAGGCATCTCAGAGTGGACCAATGCGATGTTGTTCGGACATGAAGGAGATACAGAGGAAGAGGAACTGTCAATGATATGCCTCACTAAGGCCGCCCAAGGGCTGCTACTGCAGTGGATGATAGCTACCTATGGATTATGGCTCGGAGGAACCCTGATAACAATGCCACCATGTTGATTGATTGATTGATTGATTTTAACAGGGTAGCTAAAACAGCTTAGGTCTGACCCGCCACTGCCCACACCAAAACTAGGTTTATTGTGTAGTATCATTCCCTGTATATCTAGTAAAGCCAATGAGTGCCCTTAAATAGTGCAAGGAGTCCCTCTCCCAGTTTTTTGTTAGACACAATTTCTTCAGGCCTAGTTGTCCTGAAGATTCTGTACCTTTTACTCTCCAGTGCCATGCATTCAAAGATTAGGTGTGATGCAGTTTCTTCACCCACATCACAGATCCTACATTTAGGGTCCTCTTACATTATACCCATTGTGGGTAGGTGCTTTTTGAAATTTTCTTGACCGGTCATCAGTCCAGTCATGAGTTTGATCACTTTCCTGTTCAATCCCAGGATTACAGAGCTTCTTTTAAAACATGGCTTGGGCATCATTACCTTACCATGTTTTTGTTTTTGGACCTGGTCCAATATCCTATGTGCTGTTTCCTAAGCCAGTTCCGTAGTTCTAATTTGATCATAGCCTTGGTGATTGTCAGGACAGGTTCCGGTCCAATAAATGGAGTTGTTGCCCCCATCCTAGCCAATCTATCGGCTTGTTCATTGCCACAGATCCCTGTGTGGCCAGGGACCCACCCTATTGCTTCCCCCTAGCTCCACCACAGCCCTGTGGCAACAATCTTAGATCTTGTTACAGGAGCTGCCAAAGATTTCAGGGCTGCCTGGCTGTCTGAATAGATGTAGATGCTACGGTCATTGTAGTGCCTATGCATATTCCCCTCCACACACGCCCTAATTGCTGTAATTTCAGCTTGGAATACATAGGCCAGTTTTCCTAGAGAGACGATGCTCTCCAGTCTTGGCTGAACCCCGTACACCCCTGCCCCAACACCTTGGTCTGTTTCGACCCATCAGTGAACCAAATGATGTCCCCCGTACAGTGTCGAAATGTTTTTTCTCACTGGTCCCTACTTCCAATTATTATGTTGTAAGGCAAGTCGAAGCAGTAGGGAGTTATTATATAGTCAGCAGGAATTTCCGCAGCCATTCCTATATTTACCTCACTCACTATTTTAGTGTGTGATTCTGGTTATCTGAATGAGACCCAGTTTTTGGCAGTTTTAAGTCTGTGTGTCCCAGCTGCTCCCTCCATCTTGACCCAAAGGTGAAGTGGACGCATATCCAGCATGGCTTCCATTCCAGTGGTTGGTGTGTAACTAATTCTGCCCGTTATGGCTAAGCAGGCCAATCTCTGTACCTTAACAAGCTTCTTAGCAGCAACCCACTGTTCTACCTTCTTCCATCACACTACGGCCCCGTAGGGAATCCTAGGTCTAACCACTGTGGTGTATATCCAGTGCATACCCCTGGAGCTTAGGTCTCAGTTTTTGCCTCAAGCCCTCCTAGTACTTACTAGAGTACTTTTTGCCTTGGAGCAGATACTCTTAATGTGACGGGTCTAGCTTCCCATCCAAGGTTACCCCTAGATATTTCACTATCCCCTTCACAGGTAGAGTTTCAGACTTAAAACTGGCAAAAACTGGGTCTCATTCGGATATCCAGAATCACACACTAATGTAGTGAGTGAGGTAAATATAGGAATGGTTGGGGAAATGCCAGCTGACTATATAATAGATTCCAACTTGAGTGTTGAATATGCCTCTTCGTACATGGCATCACAACAGTCTTCTTAGGATTAACTCTCAGATCCTGTTTAATGCACCATTTTTGCACAATGTCCAATCCTCCTTGTGCCATATTCCTTACTATGTCAGTGAATTTGCCAAGTATTACTATGACAAGGTCATCTGCATATCCTAAGCAGAAGCATTGTCTAAAATTTAGTTCGTCAATGAGTTCATTCACCACTAGTTCCACAATAGAGGAGACAAAACTCCTTCTTGTGGGCAGCCTCTAGTGGTGTTAATTACCATCTTTTCGTTCATCATGGTAGCCTCTACCTTCCTTCCACTAAGCATGGCCCTGGTCCACCTACATATACTGGTCCCTAGGTCGTGCATCTCTACTGCCCTTACCATGGAATTGGAGGCCGTGTTCCTGAATGCCCCCTTGATATCCAGGAAGATGCAGAGGGCTATTTCTTGGAAGTGAAGTGCATTTTCCACCTTCCCAACAAGTTGGTGGAGAGCTGTCTCACATGATTTTCCTGGTTGGTAAGCGTGTTGGTTCGAGTGTAGAGAGACCCTGCTTAGCCTCCTCTCCCCAACATACACATTAACCAGTTATTCCAATGTTTTGAGAATGAAGGAGAACAGACTGATTGGTCTCATATCCTTGGTATGATCAATTCTCCCTGGCTTTGGAATGAAGACAACCTTCACTGCCCTCCAAGCATTGGTAATAATTCCTACTGCTAGGCTAACCCTGAATAGCCTGCATGGGACTCTTATGAGCTTTCCTCCTGCCTCTTGCAGGAGAGCTGGAAAAATTCCGTCCGGGCCAGCTGACTTGAACGGTTGGAATGTTCCCATCGCCCACTGGATTTTATTGAAGTTCACACGCTCCTTGGCCAATTCCCAGTCCTCTCTTCGAATGCCTGAGAACCATTGGCTCTCTGGGGTCACATATTGGTCTGTGTTGTGCGGCAGACCATATTGAGGACAGTGAGTTTTGAGAAGCATTTCCAATATCTTGCTGTCTTTGTATATTCCCCATCCTCCTTCCTTAACATATCTCCTGGATTGGTTGGAACTCTATTGAGAATCTCGTGAAGTCTGGCTTGTGCAGCCATGCCCTTCACTTCCTCACAGAATGCCTTCCAGGATGCCTCCTTTGCTTGTCTGATTGCAAGATTGTAATTGACAAGGGCCTCATGATATTTAGCCCATTGTCCTTTACGTCTCACAATATTGAACAGTCTCCGTACCTGTTTTCTTTGCATTTCCAGTTTGTTACTCCAGCAAGGAACTCTCCTATTTGTGCACTTCCTGATGATTGCGCAGTTGTCCTGATATGAGGTCACTATGGCAGAGGTAACAGCCTCTGCTACTTCCTCAAATTCTACTGGATTCCTTATCGAGGTTTTAATTTCCGATAAGCCTAAGTCGAGGTCCCTGCTATATGTCTCCCAGTCTGTTTTCCTGGGATTCCTGTAGGTCATGGCCTGTCTGATTCCCATTTCAACCTTGAATTTGACGTACATGTGGTCTGATGAGGATGGCTCCAACACCACATGCCATTGTTGGACATAGCTACCCATTGTCATGGAACCAAAGGTTATGTCAATTACTTCTTCCCTTCTGCTATTCCTGAATGTAGGTTCATTCCCCCTGTTCAGGGCCTCTAAGTTGTTAGCTAAAAGAAATTCAAGAAGGTACTCACCTCTACTGTTGGCGTCTTTGCTGCCCCACACTAGGTTTTGGGCATTGGCGTCGCATCCCACCAGCAGTTGATCACCTTGCTGAAGGCAAGTCTCTACCAGTTTCCTCACCTCAAAAGGAGGAGGAGAGCTGTCTTCATAAGGAAGGTATGCTGAGGCCAAAATAATTTCCTTCATGATACCTTCCTCACATTGCTGCATTGTAATGGTCACTAAGTCCCTAGAGCAGAAATCCATCATTGGCATAAAACAAATGCCATTTCTTACATAGATGCATGTTCTGGAGTTTCTTAGATTCGTAGCATAGATCAGCTTACCTCCAGTGCCACCGAGGCCCGATACACCCCCTTTGTATAAATAGGGTACTTGTATCAGGGCCACATCCATTCCTGTCTCCCCAGACAGCGACTCAGGGCAGCAGAGGCCCCTTTACTGTGCTGCAGATTAATCTTCAGCACCTCCAGGCTCTGTCTTGCTGCCGTCTTTGAGGTCTTTGAGAACCCTAACGGTCACCTGCAAGAACCCTAAAAACAGTTTCTGCTCCTGCTCCTGCATCGCCTTCAGGGAATTGTCTCCAGCCTCCATCACCAGGGTTCGTCCTTCCATAGCAACCTTCTGGTTAATCATTCTCCAGTCTTCGAGACTTTTGGTTCTGGGCCCCTATTTTCCTGAACAGAGTCTTAGGAGAGACTTCCTTAAGGATCTTAGATACCCATAATGATATCTTTGCGGTCTTAAGAAGCTCAGCTGCCATCTTAACCAGCAGCTTCACATCTTCCCATGGGGATGTCATGGGCACCTTGTCCTTGAGCCATTCCACCTTGTGCACCCCCTCACAGACAAAAATGAGGGCACCATGATCTACATAGACCCTCCTGAATTTGGGTCCTGGGCCAGCGTTCCCCCCAATCTTTTCAAAGAGGGCCATCTGTACCAATTCCTCCTGCTGTGAGGTGATGGCCACTAGTGGATAACCTTCCAGGATAACTGCCATCCTAAAAACCGAGACTACAGTACTATGGATCTCTTTCCCTATTTCTTGCCTCGGTTTTTTCTGTACTCGCTTATCCAGGGAGGAGGGAGTCTTTGATTCCTCCCTTATCCACTTACTACCTGTCTTTGATGTTGCGGGGGTCTGCATATCCCCTTCAACCTGAGACTGTTTCTTGCTGGGAGTCTTAGGTTCTAGTCCCTTTAATTCCCTCCACTTGTCTTTAGGGAGCCATTCTTTCCCTTCCTTTTTCCTCCGTTCCTTAAGTAGCTTCCTCCTCTGGGCCCCAGACAAGTCTTGATCTTAATCTGGTCTAGCTTCTCGGTTACAGTTCCCACTTCTGGCTCAGGTCCAGACCCTGATTCAGTAGTGGGAATGCCTTCCATTGGTTCTGACCCCAATGTTTGGGTATCTGAGATCTCAATTTGCCCCTCAGTTTGTTTTTCTTTATTTTCTTTAATCATGTCCGTATTGGTTCCATGAGATTTGTTGAACTAGAAGGTCCACACCAAGAATACCCCTCACGTTGTAAGGCTAACTAATCAGGGAGGTCGCCCAGTATCCCTGAGGCTCCGTTTGCAACACGTCTTCCAATGTGCCATGCATGCCTCGGCATGGATCGCATCACGCCTTGGGTTGGGTCAGGGAATTGGGTAGGATTAGGAGTGGATAGGGAAGATGGGACATTCTGGGACACTCTTAGTCTGATCCATCAGCTGAGGCCTTTCCGGCAGTAGGTCCTCTACCTTCGACATAGCCCTCAGCTTCCTGCAGATACGCAAGCCTCTCCACCCGCACGGACAGTGCTTTGTTAAGTTAGTGTCCCTCAGAGAGGCCACCATGTTGAATAATCCTTTTCGTGCAGCCACAGGATGTCATGTTAAGACTCAAACTGTGAGCAATAGGCGGCATGATGCACAACTTCACTCCCGATGTCCGTGGCGAGGCCCATCTTTGAAACCAGCACACCATGCAGCACGGTACAGATGAGCCCAACAACATGCCGAATGGACCACTCAGTATTTGCATCACATTCCTCTTCACCGATGAGTGTCGCATATGCCTTCAGCCAGTTGTCGGAGACATGTTTGGAGGCAACCCGGTCAGGCGGAACGCCTTAGACACAGTGTCCAGCGAGTGCAGCAAAGTGGAGGTTCCCTGATGTTTTGGGGTGGCATTATTTGGGGCCGATGTACGCCACTGGTGGTCATGGAAGGCACCGTAACGGCTGTTACAATACGTGAATGCCGTCCTCCAACTGATAGTGCAACCATATTGGCAGCACATTGGCGAGTCATTCGTCTTCATGGACGACAATTCGTGTCCCCATCGTGCACATCTTGTGAATGACTTTCTTCAGGATAACGACATCGTTTGACTAGAGTGACTAGCATGTTCTCCATAAATAAACCCTATCGAACATGCCTGAGATAGATTGAAAAGGGCTGTTTATGGATGATGTGACCCACCAATCACTCTGAGGGATCTATTTCAAATCACCATTGAGGAGTGGGACAATCTGGACCAACAGTGCCTTGATGAACTTGTTGATAGTATGCCACGACGAATACAGGCATGGATGCAAGAGGACGTGCTACTGGGTATTAGAGGTACGGGTGTGTACGGCAGTCTGGATCACCACCTCTGATGGTCTCACTGTATGGTGGTTCAACATGCAGTGTGTGGTTTTCATGAGCAATAAAAAGGGTGGAAATGATGTTTATGTTGATCTCTATTCCAATTTTTTGTACAGGTTCTGGAACCGAGGTGATGCAAAACTTTTTGTGATTTGTGTTTTTTCCGAGATCTTTGTTGAACCTCTAGTTCCTCCCTCATCTGTCTCGCAAAGAGTTTCTTAGTTTGTGCTTGATCCATAGTGACTGTCATTGTTTGTTGGTGATTTACTTGAAGTTTGAAACATTGTCAACTACATTTTATGCTTATAGACAATATTATGAAAAGGATAGCTTGCTCTCCTATAAAGCTGACATGATGAAAAGTCTGTTATGTAACAGTCCTTTCATTATGCCTGTCTGCAACTCAACTTGTTATATGTATGATGAGTGACAAATTATTCTTTTCATAATGTTGTAGATATTCCAACCTGGACTTTCCAGTCTTTCATGCGTATTGAAAAGGTTCCATACATTTACACCTAAATCTTATGCATCTCTGTTACAGTTTTTCACAATATTGTAGTTGACAGACAAGTGTGTTAAAAATTGGTTTTGTCAACACTGTGTGGCATTCCCAAATTTCATATTGCAGAGAATTGCCTCTGTGGGCCAACACCTTCAGCCTATTACCCAGAACCTTCCTTCCTTTCCTCTACCGATTCTCAACAGATTCTGTCCCTTTACCTCCAGCACCTCACTCATCACTATTGGTGTCACCTGCCTTTACATCATGGTTTTTCAAACTGTGTTGTGCAGTACACTGGTGTTCCATTTTGACAATACTAAATATTTTTTTAAATTTAATTATGATTTCTGTGTTATTAGATTTGATTTAAAATTGAAGTGATTCTGAATAAAACAAGTTTTTACTCATTTTTCAAAATTTTACTAACCCTCAAAATAAACAAGGTGTTTCATTAAAGTACTGGGATTCTCAGTTTTCTGTCAGAGGAAAAGTTCGGGAACACCTTCTCTGTACCACAGTCCTCCATGCCCATGGCCTTGTTGACATTACCTTTCTCGGTGCCCAAATTACCCCAAACCTATAAGCTTATTACTTGTCATCCGTAATTACTTCTCCTTTGAAGTCATCATCTACGAATAAAGCCACAGTACAGCCATGGGTGGCTGTATCTCATCATCCTATGCCAGCCTATTTGTGGGCCACGTAGGGGAATCCTCGCATGGGTCAGTTTTATTGATGGTATCTTCATGATCTGGAGTGAGGCACCTATCCATATTTCTCCAGAATATCAACACATTCCCCTCTGTTCGCTTCACATGGTCCTTCTCAGGTCAAAAAAACACCTTCCTTGATGTCGACCTCCACCTCACGAATGGCTCCATTTGTACCTCTGTCCGCACCAGGCCTATCAACCATCAACAGTACATCCATTTTGACAGCTGCCACCCATTCTACACCAAGAAGACTCTTCCATACAACCAAGCGACCTGTGGTCATCACATCTTTAATCGGAGCAGTCCATCTCCAAATATGACGTGAGTCTCGCTGAGGCCTTCACAGATTGAAAGTGCCCTGTCCACCTTGTCTATAAACAGATCTCCTGCGCTTTATGTCCCCAGTCACACACTATCCCTCTCGTACCCACTAACCGACCACAAAGGAGCAAACCCTTCATAACTCGATAGCACCTAGTAGTGGAGTAGCTGAATCACATTCTCCACCAGTGTTTCATCTACCTCTCGTCATGAGAAATATCCTCTCCACTGTCCTTCCCACCTACCTATAATGGTATTCCACTGCCCACCCAATCTACACAACATCCTTGTCCACCCGTATACTACTGCTCCTCCCAACCCATTATTTCATGCCTCATATCACTGCAATAGACCTATAAGCAAGATCTGTCTCATACATCCTCGTACTATCACCTTACTACAGTCATGTTACAGGGATTTTCTACCCTATCAGAGGCAGAGCCACCTGGGAAAGCAACCATGTTGTCTACCAACTTAGCTGCAACCATTGGGGCATACTCTTTACGGATATGACTACTAACAGTCTGTCTCTCCACATGAATGACCATTGCCAAACTGTGGCCAAGAGATAGATAGAGTACCCAGTTGCTGAGCAGCGATATATCTTAATTCGTATTGTTATTCTGTCCCAGATTTTGTATTGTTTAATATACTTTCTCGCTTATTTGCATGATAACACAGCACGAGACACTGAAAGTTGTAAATGAATTTAGGTATTTTGGCAGCAAACTACCCTTTAAATACAAATAAAATATGTACACAATTTCCAAATTTACACACACATTATTTATATAAATTATGAATATGTTAATGGTAATGGTCTGTTGACGTATAGCACATATTCAGAAAATATTGACCTTTTTAAACCCAAATAGTTCATTAATCAGTAATGAGTGCTTTTGATTCCCTGCTTCTAGATTTCCAGAAGGCTTTTGACACCATTTCTCACACAAGACTTCTAATCATGTGCCTATGGTGTATTGTTTCAGTTGTGTGACAGAATTAGTGATTTCCTGTCAGAAAGGTCACAGTGTGTAGTATTAGACAGAAAGTCAAGTCATTGAGTAAAACAGAAGTGACGTCTGGCATTCTCCAAGAAAGTAATATAGGCCTCTGCTGATCCTGATCTGTATAAACAATTTAGGAGTCAATCTGAGCAGCCCTCTTACGAGGGTGAGTCAAATGAATACCTTAAATTTGTAATAACAAATCAAAATTTGGTGCCGTTATCCTGTAAGTTAGTAAATGTGCTACAAACAGCGCGCAGAATGGCCTGTAGGTGGCAGCATAGTGCAGATGCACACATACCGTCGCAGCATCAGTATAAAGATGGCTGTCCCACTTGCGACTTGCACTAGGGAAGAACAGCATTCTGTTATTCGGTTTTTGCGTAGTGAAGGTGTGAAACCTACTGAAATTCATCGACGAATGAAGGTTCAGTACGGTGTTGCATGTTTGTCACAGTAACAAGTCTACAAATGGAGTAGGAAGTTTGCAAATGGTGTGACTTCAGTGAAAGATGCTCATCGTCAGGTCAGGCACAATGAGTTGTGACTCCACATAACATTGCAGCAGTTGAAGCCTCCTAAAAATTCATCTACAGCCTGCAATCAAATCAAAGCAACGTGGATTGCTGTCAGCAGGTGTCCTTTTGCAACATGACTATGCAAGGCCCCACACTGCCCGTACAACAGTTGTAACAATCACAGACCTGCATTTTGAGTGTCTTCCTCATCCACCATTCTCACCAGACCTTGCCCCAAGTGATATCCATATGTTTGGACCACTCAAAGATGCAATGGGAGGAAAGAAATTTCGTTCTGATGAAGAGGTATGCCACGCGGTGCATGAGTG
Organism: Schistocerca serialis cubense; assembly: GCF_023864345.2. Classification (NCBI taxonomy): domain Eukaryota; kingdom Metazoa; phylum Arthropoda; class Insecta; order Orthoptera; family Acrididae; genus Schistocerca; species Schistocerca serialis. The sequence goes on from NC_064643.1 coordinate 743,100,869, forward strand.
GTTGCACCGACTACCAAAAGAATTTTTTTCTAAAGGAATTTATGCACTTTGTAAGCGCTGGAGTACTTGCTTTGAGCATGGGGGAGATTATGTTGAAAAGTGATACAGCTTTGTACCACTTCTGCACAATAACAATATTTTTTTAAAAAATTTAAGGTTTTCATTTGACTCACCCTTGTAGATTGTTTGCAGGTAATGCTGCCATTCACCATCTAGTAAATCATCAGAAGATCAAAACCAATTTCAAAATGATTTAGACATGAGATCTGTTTGGTGCGAAAACTGGCAATGACCCTGAATAAGGAAAAGTGTGAGGTCATCCACATGAGTACTAAAAGAAATCTGTTAAATTTTGGTTACAAGCTAAATCAGACAATTCTAAAGGCTAAATACCTAGGAATTACAATTACAAACAACTTAAATTTTAACAATCACGTAGATAATGTTATGGGGAAGGCAGACCAAACATTGTGTTACACTACATTGTCGATCCTCTGCTGGAGTATTGCTGTACATTATGGAACCCTCATCAGATAGTAGGATTGATGGAGGACATCGAAAAAGTCTAAAGCAGGGCAGCTCATTTTGTATTATTGTTGAGTACAGGAGACAGTGTTATGGTAATTGAGTTGTGGTGGCAATCGTTAAAACAATAGCATTCTTCATTGCGATAAAATCTTTTCACAAAATTTTGATCACCAACTTTATCCTCCGAATGTGAAAATATTTCATGGTTGCCAACATAGGTAGGGAGAAATGCTCATTGTAATAAAAAATGAGAAATCAGAGCTCGTATATCAGTGCGTGGAATGGTAAAGAAATAGCCTGAAGGTGGCTCGAAGAATCTTCTGCCAGCACTGAAGTGTGAATTGGAGAGCAGTCATGTAGCTGTAAATGTAGATGAATTGATGATGTCTGCTGTAGTATACAAGAAGTCTGAGGGTTTCAGGGAATGGATTTCGAGGGCACTCTTAAACAATGTGTCTGACAGTCTGTCTTGGAAAGCCACTGGTGCACTCTGCAATGGTAGTCTTTCCCCTACTGTATAACAGGTCACCGTATCTTCCATGTTTAGTTCAGATCTATTTGAGCATACTTCATAACCTTTGGGGCAGATCAAGCTCCCATGGTTTGTCATTGTCTCGGAGGAAACTGTGGAGCTCTGGTGAGTGGTGTTTACCATTCTTTGTGGAGATTGAACTTACAGGCTACTAGGTTGCTAGCTTTTCTCTGTTGGGGATGTCTGGAGTGGAGTCTGTTGATTTGGTAGCAGGTAAGTCCTCATGAATTGACAGCTGTTGGTTGTTGCAGGTTTTCTAATATTCCCACTGAAGGATATTCTTTCTTCTCAGGTAGGTGACGGAATGCAGCCCATGACAGGTAGCCAGAATATTGAAGTTGATTGAATTGTATCAGTAACAATCTGCATTGTTTCATTGAAGCTTTGTGTGGCTGCTGTTTATCCAGACAGGGCTGCAATATTCTGTCTCTTCACATTTGTACGTATAACCTTAAAATGTCATACATGGGACCCATGCGAGGGACTAGGTAAGCAACAACATTGGATGCTTGGCAATCGTCATGATCTGGCACCACACATCACTGTGCTTAAAAAGCAGAATAACATATGATGACCAAATTAGATAGGATATCAGATGCAGACTGGCAATAACAAGAAAAACATTTCTGAAGAAGGTATATCACCACATCTCCCATGGTTAGTTCACATCCTGCTGAGTATACTTCATGTCCTATGGGGCAGATCAAGCTCCCTTGGTTTGTCATTGACTTGGAGAATATTGTATTGAATTAAGTGGTAGAAAGTTGTTCCTCTAGATATTAATCTATGGTGTAACCTTTTATAGGAGTTAAACATGGATGATAAGCAGTTGAGATAAGAAAATAGAAGCTTTTGTAGTGCGGTGTTGTTGAAGAATGTTGACGATTAGATGGGTAGAATAACTAACTAATGAAGAGGCACTGAATCAAATTGGAGAAAAAAATGTGATGCAGCTTGACTAACAGAAGGGATACATTGACAATAATTTGTGATACAGGCTGACTAACAGGAAGAATTGGTTGATAGGACACATCCTGAAAAGTCAAGGAATTGTCAACTTGGTAATGGAGGGAAGATAAAAGATGTAGAGGGAGATCAAGGCTTGACTATATTTAGCAGGTTCAGGTGGATGTGGGTTACTGTAATTATGGAGAGGTGAAGAGGTTTGCAACAGAATAGACTAGCGTTGAGAGCTGCATCAAACCAGTCCTCAGTCTGGAGACCACGACAACAATATGACGTTGGTCAGAGAAAGTAGAAAAGTAAGTAAACTTTTTTATATAGTTTCATCTACAATGTCTGCTGTTAGAAATTAAATATTTACAGTAAACTGTCTGCACTCTGCAAACCACTGTGAAGTACATGGCAGAGAATACACCCCATTGTACCACTTATTAGGACTTTTTCCAATTCCAACATATGGAGCATAAGAATGACTGCTTAAAAGACTATGTGCACATTGTAGTTGTAGGATAGTAGGTTTTTCATTCTTGAAAGTGCTCAGTTTTACATTTTAAATAAGTAGCTTCTCTTTGCATGACTTTAAAATCTAATGAAGATCTGACTGAATATTGACGCAGTTTTCTTAGACAGTACTTCATTATAGTTAAATGCACCATCTGCAAAACGTCTGAGGCTAATACTGATTATTAATTTTATCTGCCAGGTGCTTAAACCACAATATAAACTGCGAGTGTTCCAATACATTTTACTGGGGCACGCATTACTTCAATTATCAAGGCTCAATGGTGCATATAGTGATCAGCGATCTTTGCTGGAGTGATTAGTCAGGGTACAGAAGAAGCATTGGCTGGAGAGGAGGAGGGTTGCAGGATAGGGGTGGAGGAAGGTGCTAGTGCTGCCTATGCAAGTGTGCAGGGACATAGTGGGCTGTGCTAGGGGATGTGGAGACGATGGGGCATAGGACAGAGGGGAAAGAAGAGAAGTGAAATGACTGTATCCATGCACTGGTGGGATAGGAGGCATGTGTAGGACTTGAGTGAGGACAGGGAAAGGGGTAGGCAGGTGGACAGGGACTAGTGAAGGTTGAGGGCAGTGTGGTTACAGGAACAGATGATATATTGCAGGGAGAGGTCCCTCCTGTGAAATTCAGAAATGCAGGTGTTGGTGGGAAGAACGCAGATGGCACAAGCTGTGAAGCACTCTTTGAAGTCAAACACATTGTGCTAGATGGCACGCCCAGCAACTGGTCGATCTAGCTGACCGTTGGTCACAGTTTAGTGGTGACCTTTCATGGGGAGAGACAGCTTGTTAGTAGTAATGCCCATGTAGACTGTTGCATCATGCCCAAGTAGAATGTTGCACACTGATAACAGCTACATTGGTAGACCACATGACCATGTTCACAGTTTGTCTTGCCTCTGGTGGTATAAGAGATGCATATGACAGACCTGGGGCAGGTGGTAGTGAGAGGATGTATGGGACAGGTCTTGCATGTTGCTCTGTTGCAGGGATATGAGTCATGGGGAAAGTGGTTGGGAGTAGAAGTGGAATAGGGACAGATAAAAATATTGCTTAGGTTTGTTGGGTGGCTGAATACCTTTCTGGGCATGATGAGATGTAGTCAAAACCCTGGCGGAGAATGTGATTCAGTTGCGCCAGTCCTGGGTCGTACTGAGTCATGAAGGGGAAGCTCCATTGTGGCTGGATAGTGCGTATTTACAGATTGTTAATATCTCATAAGTAAATCTGAACCAGGTGAGGGGTTTGGGATTCTGGTTGGTTAGGAAGGATTCCTCTAGACGGTCCATGAACAGGTTGGCATAGGATGGCGCCATGCCAGGGTGTAGGATGGCGTCATGCAGGTACCCGTTGCTGTACCATGGATGTGTTTGTAGGTAATACCTTAAAAGAAGAATTAATTGTAGGTGAGATGTTGATAGTCATGGTGATCAGGAACAGATTGACAGATGACATCTTCATAATATAAACTGACAGTGAGGACAGGATTATCCACATTCCTCCAGAACCTCGAAACCTTCTGTCCCATTCAGTTAACCTGTTCCTCCTCAGCCCAACAAGCCACCTTCCTCGATGTAAACCTTCAACTCAAGAATGGCAACATTAGTACTTCTGTCGACATTTACTTACCAACCAGCAACAGTACCTCAACTTTGACAGTTTCCACCTATTCTACAACAAAGAAGTTCCTTCCACGCAGCCTAGCCACCTGTGGTTGTTGCATCTATAGTAATGAGCAGCCCTTCTACATAAATCCAAGGGATACCACTGATGCCTTCACAGACCAACATTATCCTTCTGACCTTGCCCAGAAATATATTGTCTGTGCCTCGTCTCCCTAATCATCTGTCATCCCACACATACCCACTGTCTGGTTGCAAAGAAGCAGCCCCCTTGTGACACAGTATAACCCAGAAGTGGAGCAACTGAATTATATTCTCTGCCAGGGTTTCAACTACTTCTCGTTTTGCTCTGAAATGAGATACATCCTCCCCACTATCCTCCCTACTATACTCCCCACCCTCGCACAGTGGTATCCCATCACCCACCCCACCACGCAATATCCTTGTCGGTCCCTATTCCACTCCTACTCCCAACCCCTTTCCCATGGCTCATATCCATGCAATAGACCTAGACGCCAGACCTGTCTCATACAACATCCCACTACCACCTACACCAGTCCTCTCATAGGTAGTGAAAGTGGCCTTGTGATCTACTAATGTAGCTACAAAGCTGGCATGATCACTGATGAGCTGTCGTGTCTGCATGAATGGCCACTGCAGAACTGTAGCCAAGAGACGGCTGGACCACCTAGCATCGGAGCATACCACCCAACACTATGTGCTTGACTTCAGTGACTGCTTCACAGCCAGAGTGTGATCTGGATTCTTCCTGCCGACACCAGCTTTATTAAATAGCTCAGGCAGAAACCCTCTCCAGAGCATATCCTTCAGATCCCTTAGCCCAGTGGCCTCAAACATCACTAGTTCCTGCCCTCCACCAGCCTGTCTTCTTCTGTTCTCCCACTCCTGCCCTACGTACACACACACACACACACACACACACACACACACACACACACACACACACCATCTATCCTGCCAGTGCACCGCTATATAGTCTATCCCCTTTGCACTTCTCTCACTTTTCCTTTCCCTCCCCCTCCCTGGCACAGTCTCCTGATAGCAGCCCACTATCCTGTCCCCGCCACATCCCTGCACACTCTCACAGGCAGCACTAGTATCTTCCTCACCCCAAGCCTCTTCTGTACCTCCACAACTGTTCACCTGAAATACAACTGCATTTGAGCCTTAGTGACCAGAGACAGCAGTGGCCATATGTATATGAGCTATGCATGTGCGACCATAAGTCTGTTTTGTACTGTCTTTGTCTGATGAGGAACTTGCATGGAGCTGACAAAAGGTATGGGATAGCAATACGCAGGTATACAGATGGCAATAGTTTCAGGTATACCTGGTATAAAAGGATAGTGCATTGGTGTAGCTGTAATTTGTACTCAGACAAGTCATGTAAAAAGGTTTCTGACACGATTATGGCCCCACATAGGGAATCAACAAACTTTGAATGGGGAATGGTAGTTGGAGCTAGATTCATGGAACATTCCATTTCAGGAATTGTAAGGGAATTCAATATTCTGTGATCCATAGTGTCAAGAGTGTGCTGAGAATACCACATTTGAGGCAATGGCTAATGGCCTTCACTCAAACAAATGAGAGCAGCAGTGTTTGCATACAATTGTCAGTGCTAACAGACTAGCAACAATGTAAGAAGAAATCGCAGAAATGTGTGATGTATGGTGAACGTATCCATTAGGACAGTGTGGCAAAATTTGGCTTTAATTGGCTTTGGCAGCAGACAATCGATGTGAGTGCCTTTACTAACAGCAGAATGTCATGTGAAGGGCATCTGCTTGGCTTGTGACTATATGAATTGGACCCTAGATTAGTGGTAAATCATGGCCTGGTCAGAATAGTCCTGATTTCAGTTGGTAAGAGCTGCTGGTAGTGCCTGAGTGTGGTGTAGTCCCCATGAAGCCATCGATCCAAGTTGTCAACAAGGCACCATGCAAGTTGGTGACAGTTCCATAATGGCATGGGCTGTGTTTAGATGGAATGAACTTGGCCCTTTGGATGTTCAGCCACTTGGAGACCATTTGCAGCCATTCGTGGACAACACGTTCCCAAACAATCAAATTTGTGTGGATGACAATGCACCATGCCACTGGGCTGCAGTTGTTCGCAATTGGTATGAAGAACATAATGGACAATTTGAGTGAATGGTTTGGCCCCCCCACATTGCCTGACATGAATCCCATCGAAAATTTATGGGATATAATCGAGAGGTCAGTTCGTGCACAAAATTGTGCACTGGCAACACATTCGCAATTATAGATGGCTATAGAGGCAGCATGTCTCAGTAATTGAAGCAGGGACTTCTAATAACTTGTAGAGTTCATACCACCTGCACTACACCGGGCAAAAGGAAGTATGACATGATATAAAGAGGTATCCCGTGACTTTTTACACCTCAGTGTACTCTGGTAGCTAATAATATCAGCAGTTTTTTTTGTTTTTGGTTTTTTTTTTTTCTTTTCTTTCTCATTGTGCCTATCTGCCACTCAAGGTCTCCTCTGTGTGATGAATAGCCACCTGTCATTTTCATATTGCAGTCACAAATTTTGGTTGATATCTCATATGACCGTAATTCCCTTGAAAAGTGTTAGTGTTTCACTGACTCAAATACTTTTCAGAAGTCAAGGAATACTGCATGAACATTCATAAATATTGCATACAAGTTCTTAGAAAGCTGTATCCAGGTAATAATTTTGTGTTAAAGTTGGGAAGTTACTATCACAGAAATTTAAGAGTAGCAAATGCCTGAGACAAGGATGCCACATAGCACCTATATTTTTAAATGAAGCATTGAAAAATTGGGGAAAAAAGTATGTATTGCTCTGTATGGTGCTGAGCCATGGGAAGTCTCCAGGGTCAGTGAGAAGAAATTGAAGGCAGTTGAAGTGGAGTTTTGGAACGAAATTGTGAAGCACGAAGAAGAGGCAAAATAAGAAATTAAGTGATACAAGAACAGATGGCATTTACCAAGGATATTGTAGGCTCAATTGAAAACAAATGCCTAACGTGTAAAGTATCCGCTCCAGGCCGCTAAAAAGTAAAGGCCGGGATACACAGTGAACACCAAGTTTATTGGAATTTATAGAACAGAATTTTCCATCTTGGAAACAAGTCTTGGGACATTTATCAACAAAATCAACTCTTCAGGATTTGAACGCCAAAACAAAAGTTGAGGCAGAAGGCCTGATAATGGGGAAAGCAAAAGTCCTAAATCAAAGTTTGTAGCACACGTAGTGCTGAAACAGTCTAGAAGGGACCAGTTAGGGTCAATGTTCATGAGGAGAAAAACTTCCAAGTCCAGCAAAGCTGAGTTAAAGATGAACACAGAAATATTAAAAGTCCTCTGGGTGGTCACCACAGCGGGGCTGTGTCTTCTTCTGGAAGGCAATGTTGCAGGATCTGGGATGAGAAGGCTGATTCAGATGGCAGTGACAGCATATCGATGGCTCCAGAATGAACTCCTGATTGAAGAAATGCATAAGCATTGGAGTGAACAGCCTCTCAGGCCCCATGTGCCAGCCTAAGTACAGCCCTCAGCATCAGGACACATTTGGTCTTGCTTCCTCTCGTGCAGTACAGGAAAGAGGTTCGTGGGACCAGTGACATATGCTGGTGCCTCGATCACCATCTGGTGGCCATGTGTAGCATGGCAGCCCTTTAGTGTCACTTGCCAGAGAGTCGACTGTCCATGTAACTTGGATGTAATGTGGATTGCAGGCAGAGTAGGTATAAGCACAACACTGCATACCTCCCACTCTCTCCCCAGTGGGGTGAGATAATGGAGACCTGTGCAATATCTGCAGGCAGTGTTGGGTACATACTGACTGCAGTGGAGGCCAGGGAAGTGAAATCCACTTCCAGAGATGTTGGAACAGACTGTGCTGGTGTGTCCTCTGGCAACACCTCTGTGAGCGCTGCAGTCTGGCAAGGCTGACCATTGCCCACATCATCCGCGACAAGAAGGTGAGGCGGTCCCACGTTGGGAACAAAAGAAGATAAACTGGAGGGCTCAGGGAGCGGACATTGACGCGGGTGCAATTGGTTCACGTATTTATGGCAGGTGGTACACATCTGAAAGTTTCATTTCCACTACAGAGTGTCCCATGAGTTGGGAGACAATGGCTGGAAAGCAATGTTGACAATCTTTAGAAAAAACAGGGTCGAGGACAGAAAACTTATGGCAGGCCGAACACTGAGAGGGTTAGAGTAGCATGAAGAATGGAAACCACTGGGGGTGGCCATGCAATTTTTCATCTGGGGTTAAGCCACCCTGAGGGGTGGAGTGGTATGACATGAGAAACAAGATAAGTTTCTCCTCAAAGAAGTGTTGGCGAATCAGATTGGAGACTTGACTTTTGAGAGTATGGACAAAATATTTGGTCAACCCATTAAAGGCTGGGAGGATGTGGGCTGCGTGCATGAGTTTCAGGCCTTGGGTTCACAGAAAGTGGTAAACTCTTCAAATGTTAATTAGAGGCCGTTGTCAGTGCCAATTGCTCTGGGAGCCTTTCAGTTACAAAAATATGGGATAAGGTGAGGATGGTTGTGTGGTGAGTGTATTAAACATTCAGGAAATGTAAGGAAAACTGCTGCCTGCGTCAATGAGGATCAGCCAAGAGGAACCCAGGAAGGGCCCCGGTAAATCCAGATACAACTGGTACCAAGGCACAAATGTATCTGACAGTGGGAAGAAGTGATGCAATGTGGCGGCTTGTTTGCTCTGGCAGGTCAGGTGAGCGATGTGGGTGATGGCAGCACCCATTTATCTCCAAAATACATGCTTGTGGGCTGGGTGCTTTGTGAGAATTATGCCCTAATGCACAATATGTAGTAAGTACAGTTACACTGTTGGAGAGTGGCCAGAATGATGGCACTGGTGTGACGTTTGTCCTCTTGGATCAAGAGGGACCCCACTGAGTGTGGACAGTTTGTGATTGCAATGTGAGTATGCCTGGACCTTGGGATGGTGAACACACTGACAGTCCTGAAGCCAGTCGTGATGTGCTAGGCTGAGAAGCTCACTGAGTAGTGGGTCCTCAGCTATGTGACACGTGGCGAGCCTGGCGTTGAGTGGCAGACCGACCACTGCTTCTTTGAGAGCAACGGCCAGGTGGATGCAAACTTCAGGATTGGCGTCAAAGGCTGGGTCCTGTCCCAGAGGCAAGCAAGAGAGTAGATCTGCATTAGTGTGCTGAGTTGTAGACTAGAATTGAGTGATGTAGTTACAGCTGCACAAAAATAGGGCCCCAGTGTTAAAAAGAAGATGGCGTGCCATCTTTCTTCTTTAAACAGAGGAAATAAGGGCTTGTGATAAGTAAAAAGGGTAAAATAGGGGCCATAGACTTAATTACATTGTTTTTTCAGATCAAAAATAATGAGCAGAACTTCTTTTTCAATTTGGTTATAATTGTGTTGGGCCTCAGAAAACATCTTGGATACAAATGCAATAGAACATTCAACTCCATGGATGACATGGGATAAGACCACTTCCACCCTATGATTAAAGGCATCTGCTGCCAGATGGAGAGATTTGTAGTGGTTTTATGTTGCCAACCATGTGGGGCTTAGGAGGCCTCCTGTAACTCCCGATATGCCATCTCACACTCTGGGATCCAGTTCCAGCTTACAGTTTTTCAGAGAAGGTGGAGTAAGGTTTCAGCAAAAGCTTCAGCATGTGGAATGAACTTATGATAGTAGTTAAGCTGACCCAGTACTGACTTCAGCTCACTGGTGTTAGTGGGAGCAGGGAAGTGCTGTATAGCCTCCACATATTGAAGGGTGGGACAGATACTTGAGGCAGTAAAAATGTGCCCCAAATATTCAACTTGGGCCACAAACAGATAACACTTACTTTTTTATACTTTAGATTTGTTTTCTGAAGAACTGTGAAGAGGATGCAGAGGTTTTTGGACAGATCCCAGGTGTTCTTGCCAGCCACCAAGATGCCATCCACATAATTTGCCATACTGGGCACCTGGCCTGTAAGTTTCTCCAAGTACCACTGAAAGATCAGTAGCGCCCTGGCAATACCAAAAGGTAGCCTACTGTACTGGAAGAGACCAAATGAGGTGTTGATGACTAAGAAACAGCAAGATTCCACATACAGCAGAAGCTGGAGATAAGCATCTCTAAGATCGATCTTAGCAATGAGCCTACTGCCAGAAAACAGGTCAGAATTTCTTCTCTTGAGCAATAAGATACCATCAACAACAAACTGGATATTGATGGTGGACTTGAAACTGCCACAGCTCCACAATGCCCCATTGGGCTTCACAGTGAAGACTATAGGATAGGCTCATTAGCTGTTAGGAACAGGGGAAAGAATGCTGTTATCCTGGAGCCACTGGAGCCTCTTGTCACAGCTTGTCATGGAGTGCAAACAGGACATTCCTCACGTTATAGAATTTCAGGGTTGCAGGTGGGAGGAGGGCAACATGGGTATCAAAGTCCTTAATCCTAGGCATGGAACCAGAGAAAACTGAACTAAACTCGGACAGGAGAGTGTTTAGGTGAGCATTAACCCTCTATGAGTGGACAGCAAGGTTTGAGTCATGGACATGCAGGCCCAGTGTGCCTCCAGAGCTCATTGTTCATTGCTGAGACTGCAGAGAGGGGTGGAATAATAGCTAGCTGTACAAAGTCCAATCAATGATATCTGCAGCTGGATTGGGACATTGTTGATGTGAACCTTGATGGCCAGTGCCTCCCACTTGTAACAAAGGACTGCCTGGATGCAAACAATGTCCAAAAAGACATCTGCAACTTCACACCCTTCAGTTTCTGGGGCAATCCCATGGACAATGTTTATCAACATCCGGAGTGACATGTGGCATACTTGCGTGCAGTGACCAGACTTCTTACAGACAGAGGACTTAGCCCAATGGGACGGGCACTTGTGACGTTGATGGTTGATGACACATTGACTGCAGGATGGAAATTTCTGAGTTGCTGAGGGCAGCACCAAACCATCGAAGGCATGCCCCCCTCCTGAGTTTCCAGCTGGAGCTTGGGAGGAGTTGAGCCTGCATTTGGGGGGAGGGGGAGGGGGGGGGGGGGGTGGCATGTCAGCTGGGCAGCATGGGCATGATGTAAGGTGTCCTGCATGGCAGCTGACAACCTAAGAGATTGCTCAAATGCTTTAGTAACTGGGAGACAAGTTTCCAATGATGGGTCCTTTTACTTGAGGAAGTCCTTACAGAGCCCTTCACTGGAGGCTGAATGAGGATCATGTCTCTGACCAAGGTGACCACATACGATTGCTTGCACTATTGATTGCTACATCTTCTGAAAGGAGTATGAACATTAGTGAAGCATGCAGTTTCCGTGCTGTTGGTCATTATGCCCCACCTTTCTTCATATACCCCAGGGTGCGGATGGAGCAGCACTTTATAAACAATTCAACATCCAGTTATGTACGTGTTTGTAATGAATCTGGGTAGATGAATGCTGAAATCTTTATCCTGTGGTTAGAACATTTCATACACAATGTAACTCCAAACAAGGAAAATTCAGTGGATAACCACACATCGTGTTACATTGAATGCTGTCAGTTTATGTTGGAAAAATCGTATTAGTTTCCTGTGTTTTCCCCCACATACCAGTCATTGTATGCAACCACTGGATGCAGCTTTCTATGGTCCATTTAAAACTGCCTACAGCTGGGCTTGTGATGATTACTTAATGGGGCATCCAGGACAAGTGATAACAATTAAAGACATTGTTAGGTTATTTAATGTAGCATACAGAAAAGTTGCTACAGTAAGTAATACCATAAATGGCTTTAAAGCAACTGGATTAGTTACACTGAATTCCCAAATATTCAGTGATTCTGACTTTGAGCCATCAATGACAGCAGAGAGACCACACAATGCCTCAATGGTTAGTATGGATCAGAAAGGCCATTTGACACATCTGCAGGTAACACAGATGATGCCGCAGTAGGCCTAACTGAACTGTCTTTTGCTCTTGAAGTTAACACAGATGAAAGAGCAAAGCTTGGATCATCTCGTGTGGAATCATCCTACTTTGCTCTGCCTCTACCTAATGCAGCTCGAAAAGAAAGGAAACAGAGGAAAAAATTGCCATCATTCCACATCACAAGCAGCCTTGTCAAAAGAGCTTTATAAATTAAAGAAACTGAGAAAAAACCAAAGAAAAGAATAAAACCAAAAGAAGAGGAAAAACAGAATGCCAAAAAGGTGGCTAAGGGAAAAAGAAAGTGTAAATGTGATAAGGAACACTTTGTGGAAGATTCCTCTATATCTATCATTTACAATGGAGATTACGACAATATTGGTCTCGTCGGAGAACAACTTCGTACCATCTGCAGCGACTATGGAAAATCAGAGACTTGATATGCTTGTTCTTGCTGTCACAAATGGGCCCATGCTGCTTGTACTGGGCTCACTGCTGCAGAAGCAAACTGTATGTGACTACTGTACTTAAAATAAAATGATTTTTTATGTTATTCACATGTGTTTTCCTTTGCCACCTTACCTACATACATCAACTCACCAGCAAACGAAGGTAAGATGACAAATTTGACATCATTTTTTAAAAAATTATAAAATCCGTAGGTAAAAATAAAACTACAACAGTTGCTTTAAATTATTAATGTAGGCAGTTGGTTCAAAAACATGAGGATAAAAGAATTTGAAAGCTTACTGTCATCATCTTAACCCCCCACCCCCCCTTTCCCTACATATTGTATGTTAACCCCTTGTCCCTACGGTTTACACCTATTTTCCCAAGAATATTAAATATTTTGTGCCATTTTACATTGTTAAGTGCTCTTTCTTGAATGAAAAATCCTTTGAATGTGTCTTGATTTCTGTTAAGTCTTGCTTCCATTATCAAGCGTATTATCAGAAATGCCTCTCTGTGCTTTTACCTTTCCGTAAAGCCAAACAGATCATCTGTTTTCTGTTACATTCTTCTATAACTTTTGCTTGTCAGCGACTTGGATGCTTGAGCTGTTATGTTGGAGGCTTGAGGTGTTATGTTGATAGTGCTATATATCTCATAATTATGTGCCTTGCTATCTTTAGGATTGTATGGATGATATTTTTCTGAAAGTTTGATATTATCTTTCTCGACTCGTATATTCCACAAACCGACTTGAATAGTCATTTTGTTGTCACTTCCCCCAGTGATTTTAGAAATTCCAAAGGAATGTTGTCTTTGCTTGTTCAAGGGTCATTTCCTCATGGAAGTAGCAGCTTTCCCCAGGACTGGTGGAGTGTTAAGATATAAAGTCTTATGGCTCCCATGCTGAGTGATTATGTAGTGGCCTCTCTTGTGGTTAGCTTCATGTAGACCATTTTCAGGTTGTTGTGGCTTCTGGTGTCAGTGCAGCAACATGGAGGTGGTCGGTAGACCAACCAATCGCACTGCTCATGCACACAGAGTGATTGTAGATACGCCACCCACTGCTGAGCAGCTGATTACGGTTGGCAACTTTAGCAATGCCACTGTTGGCACCATCCAAAGTGTTGATTTAGTGGGTAGTGGCTGCTGAATTTCTGCGCCATCAACTAGGCCCACTCTGCACGCACCCTGAGGTGCATCTGTGCAGATTACAGACGGCACACTTCCTTCTGCTGATTGCATCTTGCCCCTAGCTGGGGCACAGACAGCAGTTGGAGTGTGCTGCTGTTGTCTTCCTTGGCACCCTGTATGGTATGCCACATGTGCGAGCTGACACAGCTTTGAAAATTTCATAGCTGTAATCACTCACCACGTGTGGCCCACCACAATTTGCATACTTCAGCTTTTCTTCGTGCTTCAGAGTACAAGAGCGTTGCTGGTTTGGGTGGCTGGTAGCACACTTCACACAGATGCCAGACCATGAGCAGTGGCATGCTACATGCTGAACGACCTGACATCTGAAGTATTGCGGCGACTGAGGCCGCAACTTCACGACTTCAGACTCTCGACCGAGACATGTTTTCAGGATTTTTGTGATGCCGAACAACACCAGGTTCACAGTATTGTCTATGGCAATGGCCAACAGGATAGGTCCATTTTCTTCTGCTGTCTGGGGATTTCACTCATGCTGCTGCGTGCACCACAAATTCCCAGTTCTTCTTTCAAGTGATCAGACTGCATCATCCACCCGAAGCAACAAATCACACCTTTGATCACTTCATTTGGTTCTGTAGCATAATTGTAGGATGGCAGTTGGATTGTGGATGCTCCACCCATTATATTCTCTCACTCTTCACAGTCTTGTAGGGTGCTTGGTACGGAATTTTTGCCTGCATATTTTGCAGTGAAGTTGCGATATCGTCTGCAGGAAACTTGTTTAGTCTTCTTTCGCTTGAAAGGTGATTAGAGGTGGCCTCAGCTCCCTCCTTATGAGAAGTAGCTGGCTGATGGGAGTGGGCCAGGTATCCTCTTCTATTTTGGCTGTTTTTATAGCAGTGTCATCACCTACCTCGTCTATGACAGCAAAGGTGACTCCAGAACCAATGAGTTGGAACTCAGTGTGACTCTTTGTGTTTGTGTCCTGTGTTCACGACCAACTTTCTTGGTTGGCTATGAGCATTGAACAGCCATGCTTGTCAACCAAAACCTTCTGTTTGTGCCCTGTGTTGGAATATGGGCCGCTGGCTGTTCTTTCAGTCATCATGATCTTCAGTTGCATCTGTCTGGTGTTTGAGGTGTTCCTGGTGCTCTTTTTCAAGCTGAAACTCACTGAACTGCCATTCTCTGCTGGAGGGTCTTGCCTTTTTGCGGGTTTGCATTCCGATGGTGAACGGGGTGCTCCCGCTCACATTGAACCTCACTGTAAGGATGGGTTGTTGATCCTTCCTGCTGTTCAATGTTGTCAGTGCCTTCCACCTTATTTGATAGGAAGTCTTCCAGTGTTCTGACTCCAATACTGGATTCCCTGTCTCCCAAACTGACTCCTACTTCTTCTATCACATCATCAGACCCTCCACTCTGTACAAGCCTTCAATGTACTCTTTCTATTGGTGTGTCTCTCCTCTGTGTTTAACAGTGCTGCACTTTTTTAATTCGACCTTGGCATACAGGAAATATTTAGTTTGATGGTCAGTCTTTTCTTCTTCTCCCAGACTCTCTTCATTCTTTCTCTGAGGTTCCTCATCCTTCCCTCTGTCTATATGATCTTGTACTTTGCTTTTCCTGGAAGCTCTTCCAGTTGTCAACCTTCAGTTAAAATAATTCTTTATCCTAGATTCTTTCTGACTGATCCCAACTTCTTCCATGTCCTTCCTCATTTCATCAATTCTTTTTGTGGTTGTCTTTAGTTTGGTGACATAGTTGAAAATTTCCTTCATCAATCTGCATTCCCTCATTCTGAATAGGTGCCCATAAAACTTAAGCTTTGTTTTGTGTGTAGTATCTGTGACCTCCATTTGTTTGTACAGAACTTTGTTTTTCCTATTCTTCCTTGTACCATTGTTTCTTTTTTGAGGTCCATGGATATTCCTTAAAATTTTCTTTCCCTCTAGTCTAGTTCTTTCATTTCTCCATTCTTATTCAATATCAGGCATTCAGGGCTGTTAAGTGTTTTGGCTCAACAACTATGGTGTACTGCCTAATCTCTGTATTGCAAGAGTGTATTATTATCTCTCTTCTGTTCTAGCTTGTATGCTAGCTGTATCTTTCTGGGTGGTCCTTTTTCTGCTTCTTTATCAATCCTATTCAGTTGGATACATTCACCAGCAATCTGAATTTACCTATCATCTGGATTTTTCCAAACCTTGTCTTTAGATGATTTTCTCATTGACTAACAGCACCTTGCATATTTGGACATAATCAAATTCCTTCTATTCTTCTGTATTTTGGGGGTTCTTTCCATGTTCTCATTATCTTTTCCAGGGCAATATTATACAAAGTGGGTGATAGTATATCTCCCCGCCTAGCACCTGTCATAATGACCACAAATTTTGAAATTTTCTCATGAAATTTTACTGATAATTGCCTTATTTTTTCCATCTATTCTGAATTTGTCCAAAACAGTGAAGATCTCCTGCTACTTGATAGAATGTTATGCTTTTTTTTTTTATTTAAAGTCAAAGAACGTGACTACAGTAATTCTACCTCTTATTGCTCTATTCTGTAGATACTTTGCAGGCAGAAAATCTCTTCCACATAGGATCTCCGTTTTCTGAAGCCTCCTTGGTATTCATCTGTTTGATGATCTGCATGTTCTACTATTATAATTAATAAGGCTTTAGAATGTACTGAGTGAGAAATTGATAATAGCAAAATTCTTTTGCACAAGTTACATCATGTAAGTTTTCTGCTGTCTATCCTTTCCAACTTTTAATAGAGGGAAACATTCCACGTTGGAAAAATATATCTAAAAACACAGATGATGTGACTTACCGAACGAAAGTGCTGGCAGGTCATTCAATTTTCCCTGAGTTTGGCTGGAGTATCATCTCTTCCAAGACCTTATTCGCTTATCTAGGACACTGTCACATAGTTTATTCCACCATTAATCTTTCCCCATTTCTGTCCAGTCCCATATGTGATGGACATTCTCCAACAGTCTTTTGATATTTTTTCTTGGGGAATTTTGGATGTTTTGTTTTTGTACTTTCTCCTTGTTACTTTTATTGTCCTGATGTTTTGAGGAATGGGAATTATTGATTGTGAGAGCTTTATTTCCAGATCTAAATGGCAGAAATTAACTTCCCCTGACGGTGAGTTAAAATTTGTTCTCAACTCTGTTACAAATTTTTTCACCACCTAGACTTGGTAGTGAGATCCTATAGCCAAGTTTACAGTTATATACTCTAAAATCATCTGAATCCATTGTGGTTTCATCTACAAATCTTGTTTCTTGCAGTGCCAAAATGTATACATTCCTTTCTTCTAAAACTTCAGTCAATTGTTTTAGCTTCACTATTTGAAGGAGTGTATTGATATTCAGTGTTCCAGGCTGATGCTTTCATTCGGGTCTTATTTTTGTGATGGGGTTCCAGGAAGTTCAGATTCTTCCCTACGTGATGTTTCAGACTTCCCAAAATTCGATGGCCTGGTTGCACCACCATTGGTGATGAGGGCTTCCCACTTCCATTTATGCACTGGAGTATTTTTCATGGAAAAAGTTTCTATCATGCCAGTTGTTGAAATTGTTGGGTAAACATGATAGCCTGTTTTCAAAAACTGAACTGAGGTTGTGAGCCCACAGCACCTTTTTCTCTTAGGGTATGTCCCCAAGCCTTTGAGAATGCCCCCTCTGTCCACAATGCAGTGACCTCCGTTGATCAACCAAGTTTAGAAGGGTTGCCTCTTCCACCAGTTCAGCCATATTGATAACCTTCATCTGCAGCTTCAGTGCCACTGAGATCTTCAACATAATTCTGGCAAGGTGATCTCTCAAGATAACATCTCCTTTGTCCTTGTTGTGACAGACCGATCCTGGCTCCTCAACAGGTCCAGGTTAGCAGAATTGCACTCTTAATGGTGACAATTTTGCTTTCAAATTCACTTAAGGTTCTGTTACCTTTTCCTTATGCTGAAGCAGTCCTCCTGATAACCATTTCATTTTTAATTTCTCACTTTTTCCTGCAGCGATTTTACCTTGGCTTTCCTGCTCTTACTATTTATTTCACTCATAAGTGACTTATATTGCTATATTCTTGTCTTTTTTCTGAATATTTTTGTACTTCCTTGTTTCTTCCATCAATGAAGTATTTATTCTGGTACCCAATGTTTCTTCATGTTACCAGACTTGTACCTCTATTTATCTGTCAAACTTCTGGTGGCCTTTAAAGTATCCATTCCTCTACAACTGATCTACCTATTATCACTGGTACACAGCTGTAGAGAATTTCAAACGAACTTCTTTCCACACTGATTCTTTAAGATGAGTCTCTTAAACTTCCTTTCCAGACAAATACTGGACAAACTGACAGGAATTTCGGAAACATATTTAAGAACACACACAAAACTGCGAAAACAACCAACCCACAGTGTACTGACATTCAAGAAGCCATGAACATAGAGCAGAAAATATTGAAACTGCCCTAAAAAGTCTACACAAAGTACGTGAAAGACATACGGTGAACATTTTGGAGGAAATGGAAATATACATTCATACAGAAAAATGCCCAAAAAATGTCCTCAATGAACAAACAGATTATAAACATAAAAAATACATCAAAAATTTTATTGACATTATAAAAGAGAAAGGGTACATTATTGTGACTAACACAAAACAATGATTTGCCTAAACTCACGAGATACTATCTCTGAAAAGTTAAATGTAATCACTGACTATCTGCGAAATAGAAATTCCATTGCTAACATATAGAATTGCTGGAGCTGAGGCTGTCAAAAATAACTTCGTAAGATTACACAAATAAAAAGTAAACTTATAAATATCATTATCAGAACATAACTGAAAGACAACTGACATTTGCACTTCAAGAAGCATATGGACCATGTCATACCAGCTAAGACGTAAGCTTAAGTGGCATGTGTAGACATAGACATAAGGAACAGTATTATACATGTTATACTATCTTCACAGGTAAGGTCGATAATGACAAAACACTGAAATGAGCTTGTCGAGTAACTTGTACCACTACGAGTAAATAAATAAATAGTATGTGCAGCTTAAAACTTGTACTTAAAATTTGTCTTCTTAAACTTCAGTCAACCATTCATAAATAGTAAATTGTGATCTGAGTCTATATCTGCTCCTGGATACACCTTACAATCCATCTGATTTCGAGATCTTTGTCTGAATATGATGTAACCCAGTGAAACCTTCTCATGTCTCCAGGCCTTTTCCAACTATATCTCCTTCTGTTGTGATTTTTTTTAACAGTGTACTCACTATTGCTAGCTGAAATTTATTACACCTGCATCATTCCCATAGCTCTGTCTTCTATTAGTTCTAGTATTATAGAGATAGAGTCACACATGATCATTAGGTTTTAATCTCTCTTTACATACGGCATTACATGTTCAGTGTCCTCAGTGTAATTTATCTATTTTCTCACTTTCCGCTTGCACACCAAACAGTAGCTGCTGGAGTTGGTTTGCTGTTGATTCTGATGAGAAAAACTTTTCACAGTTACTCACTCTCTGCCTTACCTTCCTCTTTAATTCTCGACTGCTGCTGCTATATTCATCTGACCAATCACTTCATAACCCCCTATAACTCAACTGTCTTTGCATTTGCCCTGTTCTTTTCCGATTTTCTTGCTTCCCTACCACATTCAGACTTTTGACATTTCACACTCCAACTTATAGAATGTTATCCTTTCATCATACGTTTAATGTTTTTTTCTTATTGTCACGTCTCTCTTGGCAATCCCCTCCTGGAGATCTAAATGAGGGACATGAAATCAAGACAATTTCTTCAATTACTGGCCAGTTGTCCTGTGTAAAAGCATTGTGTGTCTTTAATGTAGTGGTTTCCATAGCCTTCTGCACCCTCATGCTGGTATCATTGCTAATTCTTCCATCTTTCAGGGACAGCTTTCTGTTCCACCACCTTTTTTCACGCCACCATTGATAGAACAGGGGTGACACCTCATACTGGATATTTTCAGCTGCCATTACTGATGATTTTTATTCAAAATTTAAGCAGTGGCGGGGATCAAACCCAGTAAATAATAAATACCACTCAAATATGCTATCCCAAGAGTATGGTGACAACATCCTATAGTAGAAAAGAATGGGTTCAGGATAAATATGGATGAGTTTCTGATGCTCATGTGATAAAGGGCCTCCAGAGATAGGATGACTTTAGTAGGGAGAGAGCTAGAGGAGGAGAAACCTCTTTGTAGAGATTATGGAAAATAAGTTGGTTAAGTTATAACACAGGGCGTAGACCAGAAAGTCATCCGATTTGGCACATCTATATTTCTGAAACCAAGAAACATGCACAACAAATTTTGTTTTTTGATGAATGAGAAACTCAAAGTTTTTTTTTTTTTCTTCATACATTTTCATATGTGTTCAGTATGCCCCCTAGAGATGCACGGCATATGTCAACGAGGTATTCAAATTGTTCCCATAATGCAGCAAGTAGGTCTTCAGTTGCAGCTTCCACAGCTGCTGTTATGCATTGTCTCAATTCATTCATTGTTGTTGATAAGGGAGGCACATAAACAGTGTCTTTTATAAAACCCCACATACTGTCAGATCCAGTGACCTTGGAGGCGAGTAATGTAAGGCCAAATCATTCAGTCCAGTACGACCGATCCGTCGTTCAGTAAATTTCCGACTTCCAAATGCCAGTATCCCATTCTGTTGGCAAATGAAGTCATTTGAATGTCCAATTGTGGGAAATGGAAGAGTTCTCTACCTTTTCGAGATATGAGCTTCCTGTAACAGTGTTCTCGGCAAAGAAACGTGGACCACACACCTTTTTCTGTGAAACTGCATAAAACACATTAAATTTTGGAGAGTCCCTCTGATGTTGTACAACTTCATGTGGTTGTTCCATACCCCATTATGATGGTTCACGTTATCATTTGAATAGTATGTTGCCTCATCACTAAACACTAAGCATGGAAGAAAACTGTCATCCTCCATCTTGCCAAGAACAAAATTACAGAACCCCACACATTGTTGTTTGTCACCTTCACGAAGAGCTTGCAGTAGCTGAATTTTGTGTGGTTTCATGTGTAAAAGTTGACACAACACACGGCAGACGGACATCAGGGGACATGTTGAGCTGCTGAGCTGTGCGGTGAATGAATTTCTGTGGACTCCTCCTGAAACTATAGTGGATGCAATTGGTATCTGTGTCAGACACTCAGGGATGGCCTGGCGATTTGCCTTTACACAAACAACTTGTTATCGGAATTGTTCATGCCATTGTCTAATGCTCTGTGCTGTAGGTGGATCCACATCATTTCTAATACAAAAGTCACGCTAAACAGTTATTACTGACATGCCCTGTGCAAAATGCATAACACAAAATCCTTTCTGATGTCCGAAACCATTTTTATTAGAACTGGAGTGGGGACACACTGCTACCTAATGGGAACCATGTACAACTTGAAAGTTTGCTCTTTCTAACAGTACGTTGTTCATACATGTATCTCAAATAACATAATAGTTACGATTTTTTAAAAATTGGATGATTCTTTTTGATACACCCTGTATCATTGCACAGATAAAAACACCTACTCACCAAGTGGCGGCAGGAGAAAACACATAAAAAAGATTCTGGCAGACGGATTGAAGGGGAAGGAGGAGGAAAGAAGAAAAAGGAGTGACAAGATTTAGGAAATGGGGAAGTTTTGGAAAAGTCACCCATAGAGGAGGCTTACTTTATGGGGAGACAAGAAAAGACTGATTGCTGGAGACTGCATTGAATGAGCACTTAAAGGTGGAAGATAGAGTAATAAGCAAGATGAAGATTACAGACAAAACATCATGCAAGACTTAATAAGAGTGGAAAGCTATGTGCCTGACATATGAGGAGGACAGCGAACAATAGACAGGTCAGAAAATAAAAAAAATATAGAAAATACAAGAGAGTGAAGAAAGGAGTAGTTACTAAAAGGAAAGTAATGCCAGTTCCAAACTGTGTAGTTCTGAGAAACTGGTGTCAGCCAGAAGAATCTAGATGGCTTATCTGGTAAAAGACACACAGTGAACATTTTGGAGGAAATGGAAATACATTCATACAGAAAAATTCCCAGAAAATGTCCTCAATGAACAAACAGATTATAAACATAAAAATACATCAAAAATTTTATTGACACTATAAAAGAGAAAGGGTACATTATTGTGACTGGCACAAAACAATGATTTGCCTAAAATCACGGGATACTATCTCTGAAAAGTTAAATGTAATCACTGACTTTCTGCGAAATAGAAATTCCATTGCTAACGTATAGAATTGCTGGAGCCGAATCAGTCAAAAATAACTTCGCAAGATTACACAAATAAAAAGTAAACTTATAAATATCATTATCAGAACATAACTGAAAGACAACTGACATTTACACTTCAAGAAGCATATGAACCATGTCATACCAGTTAAGATGTAAGCTTAAGTGGCATGTGTAGACATAGACATTTTTTTTACACACACCCACCCAAGTTTTCTTATTGTATTTGTTCTTTACTGGGAGTGAATGCTTCTCTATTTTTGTATTTAAGTCTGTTACAAATTATATTTTATGGAAGAAATATATTGTTAAAACATTTCCTCTTGAAAAATGACTGTTGTAGTTTCTTTGGTTACAAGTTAGATGGAAATGGTAGAAAAACTCTAGGAAGGTCTTACTTAAGTGTACTGGACATACAAACAAATTAGACTTCTCAGTTCTACCATTCGGCATGGAAGGAAAAACAACTTTTTGGGTGGCAAAGTAAAAGAACTCCTAAATGGATTGTCTATTTCATAACAGAAAAAAGGTAACTGGGGACATTAGCAGCTTTTACAGCAGTAAGTATGTCATGGCGGGTAATAACCCCTATGCATCCCCTGTAGCATTTTTTCCACAAGAAGGGATTTAGTTCAAAGATTTTGAAAAGGCTTTAAAATTGATTCACTTAAGTTAAAATATTTGCACAGATCACCTGTATGGGGAGTTCAGCTGTCACTGAGATTGCCTTAGCAGCAGTGTGAACAAAGATGGTGATTATGTTGTACATTGGCCTAAATTCTTTTCCTCGGTACCTGAGCAATGTGTATCAAAAATTTTTTCAGGGTTTCTCTTCACGTATGATGTCTGTACAATGTTTAGTTCTTGTGCAATAAATAATTGAAAGTGTTCCTGGACTTTATGTACACCCTGTACTATCAAAGTTCGAGCCTCCTGTGGAATGACACATCGTGTACCAGTTACGTAAACATTGCTTGGCCTTTATACTGTTATGACTGCCACCAAGTTAACCATTAGGATGAATGGACATAGAGGGAGTATGCTGTCAATGCACAGTATCCTGTTGCAAAGCATGCTGTATATGACAACTGTGACCTCAGTGTCTGCTTTACCACATGTGCTAACTGGATTCTTAGAACTACACAGGTGGGAACTGAAGTTACAACATGTATTTGGTTCTCATCACCCGTCTGGCCTTAATTT
Organism: Schistocerca serialis cubense; assembly: GCF_023864345.2. Lineage (NCBI taxonomy): Eukaryota > Metazoa > Arthropoda > Insecta > Orthoptera > Acrididae > Schistocerca > Schistocerca serialis. The sequence goes on from NC_064643.1 coordinate 743,124,106, forward strand.
ACGTTAATTTCTTTGGTCTAAACCTTTCCTTTGAGTAGCTATTCTTTTCTTCTTGAGACCGAATCAGATTACCCACTTTTTTGATATTTTCCATCTGTTTTTTATGTTGAAGGGGCAGTCATCTTCAACGTCTTCTCGAATGTAAGACTTTATGTCAATTCATTGCTCTATGATTACACTTTTATCATTTTTTCTGGCAAAACAAAATAAGAGCTGTAAAACAAATGAAGACCATGCCTATACTGATTTGTCTACAGACACCAGAGATGCCGCATTCACCTGAGAAGGCTTCATGCTTCACAGCTATTGGTCATTCATCTTCAGTGCAGGCACAATTACTCTGCAACAGTCTCATTCCTTTTATAGCCACACCTTGTATAGAACAGATACAGATAAAATTCACTTTCTGTAGTGACAGTGATAAGAAAAAGTTGGTTTGAACACCACAATAATTTACTAGGTATGGTGCTGTTTGAAGGTATACCCTTGTCATCCTCTAACCTTTGAACTGACACACTGAGCCATCCATGGGGGCCAACAGTTTAATGTTCTATACAAGGCGTGGCTATAAAATAATTGGAGTTGTGCTGTCAAGGAATACGTAAAGAAGTGCCAAAGATGAATGATCAATAGCTGTGAAGCCTCAATCGAATGTGGCATTTCTGATGTTTGTGGACAAACCAGTGTGGTCGAGGCTTTCATTTGTATAAGAGCTGTTTGTTTTTCTGGGAAAAAATGATAAAGTGTAATAACAGAGTAATGAATTGTCTTTAAGTTTCAGATTAAACTTGGAAACACTGTCACTAAAACATATATTTTACTAAAAGAAGTGTATGTCGACGACTGTTTATCATGTACATCAGTTTTTGAGTGGCTTAAGCTTTTTCAAGTTGGCGAGAAGAGGTCGAAGTTGACTCACACTCAGAACACCCTTCAACATCAAAATCGGATGAAAATACAAAAAAGTGGGTAATCTGATTCAATCTGACCGTCGGATGATTATTCAATCGATTGTTGAAAATATAGGAATTGACAAATAATGCATAAAGCAAGTTTTACGTACCCAATTTAACATGAGAAAAGTGTGTGCAAAACTTATGTCAAAAATTCTCACACTCAAACAATAAGAAGGCTGTGAAAATGTAGTTCTGACACTCTGAGCAACATCCTAGTTTATTGGAAAGATTGATAATGTGACAAATCTTGGTTTTTCACTTATGATCCAGAAACTGAGAACCAATCCACACATTGGAAGGACTCAACTTCACTGATTGAGGAAGAACAAGTCACGAGTTCTGCATCAAGACAACACACTGGCTCTTAGTGAATTGTCCGTGAAGAGCTTCCTATCAAAGTACAGCATCCCAGTGTTAGACCACCCACCTTGTTCGCTTGACCTAGCACTGTGTAACTTTTATCTATCCCCCAAGATCTACTGTGCATTAAAAGGTACACGATTTCAATCCGCTGAAGCAGTTAAACAAAAGTGACACCTGTCATCATGGAGCTTAAAGATGAAGACTTACACACAATGTTCATCAATAGAAAATTCATATGGAAAGTTGTAGGGATAGAGGGGATTATATTGAGGGTAACAATAAGTAAATATTTATGTCTTTCAAATAAATGTTTGACAGCAAAGTCCCATTACTTTATAGCCACACCTTGTACACAGTATGTAAGGTCACTGTGTACTCCTAAATGACATTTGTGATACTATATGAGCTCAACTGAATGTCCATTAATAGGAAAGTGAAGTTCTAGTACAAATATATGGAGCTGTCAACAACCAGTTCATGCACAGATAGACCTGTATTTTTGTTTTGAGCAGAGTATCTGTCTGATGCTAACCTGGTCTTACTGAATCCTGTTTATACTCTGTAAGCAATGATAAAGGGCAGAGGAGACCTGATTAGCTCCGTTGGGGAGCTGATCTTAACTCCAAATGTAGCTGGAACAATTGCTAGATGCCAGAGGAGCTCTTGATGTCCCTTTCACTACTGTAAAATTACACATGTAAAGTTGCCTACAGTGATTAGCCTGTTGATCTGGCACTTTAAGCAGCACCAACTTTTTCTATGTATCACTAGAGCATATCAATAAATCTTCATTAGGGCAATGCAGTGCTCCATTAAATACTTCAGTTCTTTTAATAGCCATTAGATCAGTTTCTTTTTAGGATTAGTTTTTTTTTCCTTACCTGCACTCTTAATGATATACATGTTGAGCACTTATCTGTTCTGGGTACTCCACAATCCAGGATTAAATTTTAATGAAAACATGTTCCTAAAAAGGGACTTCTTTATGATTAGAGCATGCGTAGCTTGAGCATTGTACATCTTCTAGAGTTTAGTAATATTAAGAGTGTATGACAGATTCTTCTGCACAGTTGAACCTCTGCAATAATGACTCCACACATATAAGAGAAGAAAGGAATCCAATAACAGCATTCGTACACTCCATGAACTTTGTCTTCTATCTCCACCTCTTCTTTCTACAGGGAAAAGTCCAGTAACACCAAATTGTTTGGCCTCATAGTCCATCCTTGATCAGGCTATTTGAAGTATATTATGAAATGTTTTCTAGCACACTGGCAGGGGTTCAGCTCTTTTGTGTTTAACTAGGTATGTGGTTTGATGTGCCTTACACTGATGCTTCTCATTTTTTTGGCCTTCTGCATGCAACTGAAGTGACAGCAATATTTCTTAATATAAAATTATCTTGACCGATTTCCTCGTTAGAAGCATAATAATCTTTTGAGTGTCATCATTTCAGACATCCCGAGCTTGGTACACTGCAGAGCCTTGGTATTGTGTTTGCACTTTGGGAATTTCGGTAGATTCTTTGGCACATACCTGGGAAAGAGTAAGGCTTAAGTCCAAACAAATGGATTTACATAGATCCATCACATGCAGCCATTGTACCAGTATGCACGAGGTAATAGGATCATAATTTTTTTTTTCGATACTAATCTCTGTTTTTCATATTTCTTTGCCATTTGTCCGGTTTCTAATCTGTTTTCCAGATTTTGATGATGAAACTGGAGGAACTGTTGAACTACAAGTTTCACTGCTGTCCATTTTACACAACAAAATTAAAATTTACTTAATTACTCACGATGTAAAATCTTTGAAGCACTACCCTAACTCACCATAACAACCAAGTAGTGCTTGGAATGCAAGGTGGCCACCATTATTCAGCCATCACTGGTCGATTTGGAGATTGAAAAGTTTGAAGCAGTGAAATAGTGGAAATTGCAAGGTTTGGTAATGACAGCCCCTTTTATTGACAGCAATAACTTAATTGGAAGAACCCCCCCCCCCCCTCCCACTCACTAAGGTCATTGTGAATACACAAAACTTTGTAGTTCATAGGGCACAGAAAGTGAATTAGGGTGATGCAATAAACAAATGGTAATCTAATAAAGTTATATCTAAAGATTTATTTCAAAATAAATGTAACAATGCATCCACATGCCAAACAATAACTTGAAAAATTATTTTTTCTGGTATAATAGAACTAAAAAAATTACATATTCAACATTTGTACATCTTGAACTCAAAAACAGTTCTATAAAATTTTATCATCACAGCTTACTAACATATTTTAATATAAATAAAATCTTTGTCACTGTGATTGAAAATTTACACACATTGTAAGCAAAAAAGAAGGAAAAAGAAACATAACACACACTCTTCATTATTATGTACATAATTTAGACAGTGCACAAAAGGACTTTTTTCTTTTCAATTGTTTGCTGCATAATTTGCAAACAGTTACAGGAACTTAAAATAAGGCTGACCACCAAACAAGAAAATTTTTTTACAATTTTCCTCTGTTGTGTAATAAAAGAAAGAGGGGAACTTTCAAAGTGTACACATATTTGAAAGAGACTTATAAAGTGCAGTAAAAGACTACCCTTGCAATGTAAAACATGCTGTATTTAATTTATTCTTAAATTGATATATGTGGAGCATATTGCTTTGGAGAATTCCTGGCAACATTACACTTTCTGAGAAACTTGTCTTTCAAAACAAAGGAATACATCTATCAACAGTGTGTCTAGTTTCCAGGCATTATTTGTTACTGTAATTTCACAGAATGATCACAAATGAAACTTCTCTTCCATAATTAACTTTTCAGTACTTACTTAAGGATATGCAGTGACATACCACGTGCTAGAAACACCTAAGTTATTTGCCAATTTTTGGTCACTTCTGCTTGAAAATATTGAGCAAATATAAAATGACCAATAGCTCAAAAGCAACAAGTACTCTAAAAAATATCCAAAAGAGAAGAAAGAAGTTCATCATTATTTATGCATAGGAATATTTTCCTGCACTTACATAATCATTGCCAGTCAAATTTACACAACACACAAAACAAAGTGTCAACTAATTAAAACTCATTCATCCCTTTGCTTAATGTACAACATCTTTAGCATCCTCCTCCCTCCCCCCAAAAAAGATAAATGTTGTTAGACTAAGGTCAGCCTTTAGACCATTACATAAATTAATGTTCAAATTTTTAAAGTCATACACCATAAAGAGTAAATCTCAAATACAAAAGTAATGAATAATTTTCCACAATGAAATCTGAAGTAAAATATTTTTTGTCATTATAATACAAACGTGGCAAATGCCAGTAAAAATAATTTAATAAGACAAGTCGTTGACAATTTTGCTTTGTCTCAATTTTTGACATGAACTGAAAATTAATATTAAACATTTTTCTCAGGCATTTTCTGAGTGTATGTCTTCTATTACACATTCTGACAGAACAACAAGAGGGAGCAAAACATTTTATCATCTTCAGTCTTGAACCTGCCATCTATCACCCATAATATCTTGCAGTTTCTTAGCAACTCCTGGGGTTGGCCTCTTGCTCGGAACTCCATCAGTAGTATCCAAAGTATCATCTACTAGCAACCTCTTTCCTACCTTTCGAGCATCGATCATTTTATTTATTTCTCGAAGATCCTGAAAAAATTTCTAAATGAAAAATATTATCTTAACCCATAAAATTACCAACTGCACATTTCTACCCGAGACATACTGGTAACTTACTGACCTTTGCTGGGCTTCTGCTGAAGCAATAGCTGAGTGGCCTTATAGGCGATGTGGGATGTATTTTTGGTTCTAAGGATCTAATATAAACTGAATGTTTTTCTGAAACTCTTCGAGGTGACATTGGCTGATTCTTCGTTAATGGTAAAGGTGAAAGTGTGAGATTTTCTAGCTGTAAAACATTCAAACAACAAAACATTACTTATTACATGTTAACATACATCAAAGAACTGTCATGCCAAGAACAAGTTTTTTTAGATATTCCTAGTAGCTATTAAGATGTAAGAGAAATTTACGCAAAAGAAATGGTTATGCAGCTCTTAGGACACAAAGGACTTCACTGAGCTAAGGGCAATTTATCAATGATGTGCAATAATGTCAGATATATGACTTTGTATCTCATTCTTATATACTTCAAATATGAGGGCTGTTCAAAAAGCATCAGACCTTATATTTTATTGTTGAAACCAACAATGGTACTGTGGCACTTGCGCTATGTTTGTAGGCATACATAGTGCACATGGCTCTGAGCACTATGGGACTTAACTGCTACGGTCATCAGTCCCCTAGAACTTAGAACTACTTAAACCTAACTAACCTAAGGACAGCACACAACACCCAGCCATCACGAGGTAGAAAAAATCCCTGACCCCGCCGGGAATCGAACCCGGGAACCCGGGCGTGGGAAGCGAGAACGCTACCGCACGACCACGAGATGCGGGCATAGTGCACATGCCTTTCATGTTCCAGTGTATGGTATTATGCATCAAGCAAACGTCACATTACAACTACAGACTAAAGTTCATTTTAAAAAAGTTATCACACTTCTCCTACCTCAACAGTGGTGGCTCTCACCTCCTCCCATTTTCCCCATCCAGCTTATCTCCTTAAACACTAAATCTCAATGAAACAATTTTTTAAAATATCTTCTCATAGGTGCTCTCTCTCTTTGCCTCAAAAGTTTCCCATTCAAATTTCATCACACTGTCTGAGTGAAGTATCCGCTTTACTTGAGTAACAAATCTTCAGTAGATATTTCACTTTGCTTCACCATCCTGAATGTTTCTACAGTACTAAATCTGAAACTACTATGCAGAAATAGTTCACCTATGAACACAATTTGTTTCTTAACAACTGCCACAGAACTAATCTGAAGAATTTATTATGTCACACAGCACTTTTCCCTACCTTCTCAGTGCCTCAAAAAATAATTTCATCTTTTTTGCTGCCTACATGCCTGTAGGACTGGTGACTTAACAGTAACTTTCCCAGTGGGCAAGTGCCAAACAGTGTGCTATTTATTAGAATGAAGCTTCTGATCAGAGCGTACACTAGCTGTCTGACACTGCACTTCAATCAAGTACGGTAAGAACCCATCTCGTATTGTATCACTTCTCCCCATCTCAGTTTCATTTTGTACAGCCCTTTCCTATTTTATGCAGCAACTGTTCTACTACTGTGCAAGGTAATGGGCGAGTTGTGGTGCCCTGAAAATATTCTAAGTTCGGAGTTGGCGTGGCCGCACGGACCGCTCGGCAAGCCGGGGTTTGTCAGCAACCGCGTGGTGCCAAACGTTAGCTGGAGCAAGAGAAGTAGCCCCAGCGTGTGGTCCAGGCCGACCGCATGGCTGAGAATTGCATGTTGATGCTGTGACGATTGTGCTTTGTGTCGATGAAAGAGATTTGTATGCCAGGAGTGCCAAAGATGGCGGACTTTGTGAAACCATAATAGCAGACATTTCACAGTTCATGTAGAAGTTAATAATAGTAGAGGAATCATGATACCTTAAAAAGAAACATGTACATTACCATTATTTGCACAATTCTGATGGTGTAATCAGATTTTCAATATCTTTATTAGTTTAAAATTTAGTATCTGACTGTAAAATATGAAAGTAACACGCAGCAACGAATTTCCAAAATCCAAATGGTCCATCCGATTTTGTCGATCGACGTGCCTTTAGAAAGCTATTAGTGTAAACCTAAATTGGTATGAATTACAGGCATGTAACTTGAATAGTACATGAGTTACTGGAGGTCAAAGTGGCCGATTACTATTGATCGTATCAGGCAGTAAGTACTCCACAGTTACACGAAAACACAGTAGCAGCATGCTTATAAATATATTTTATCGTCTATATCTTTGTTTATATCCGATATATACTATTCATGAATAAATTGGTCAAATATTTACTGTGTTTTAGAAAGCACAGAGACATTAGGCTACTGGTCTACTTTTGCTTCTATTCCTTTGATATATGTTTGTTTAATATGTTTATGTATTTAATAACTTGTGTCAGAGTGTGTTTATGGTCCAGCTGTAGGAATATTTATTTAATTTCAAGTTATTTAAATGTAAATCCAGTACTTTGTTTGTGTTTCAATATGTTTGTGAGTGTGCGCTGGCTTGGAGACATGGTGGGAGAGCTTTAGCCAATCACAGCGCTCGTTACTACGGTAGGCGAGACTACCGAAGAATGGGGAGACTGTATGGAGGTGGGGGAGGAGCACTGGGTCGCACAGGACATGGGGAGTGCTTGACGGGAAGACGCAACGGACGCTCGTAGGAAAGACTGGGAGAGTGGAGCAGTTTGCGCATGATCGCGGGAGATAGAAATATTTCGTAGTGCTGACTTGTGCACTTGTGAGATTTCCATGGCTTCTGCAGTGAAGACATAGTATGTGTTTAGAAGTGAATATCTCACGAGTTATGTTGCTGCTCATAACTAATTACTTAAAGTAGGACTCTATTGTTTCCCTGTTATCCAACTTATATTTTATTTAATTGCTGGACCATTGACACTAATAAGTGTTTTTCAGTAATAAACGGCATTCTTAAAGGTGATACTGCTATCATACTCATCATTTAAAGTCATTAAAAAAAGTACCTGCAGATTTTATTTAAGTGCAATCTTTCATTTATAAACTCCTATGTTACATTCAAAATTCGCCATTGCCAAATGATAGGAACCTTCGACCATTCAATTCATGTGTACATCCATGCTGTAGTCTCAGCAGTATTTGGCTTGTAATGCGGCACCTACATACCCCAGCCACTAGACAATGAAACCAGCCAAAACCTTTAATATTTCAACTATGGATCAGAGGGCACATAATTGAGGGCCACTACATAATTTTTAACTGAAAGCCCGCAACTGGAAGACCAGCTCTGCCCTCAGCCACTGTTTGGACATTCATTCCAATAGAGAGGTGGTTGTTGCTCATGCCCATATAAAATACTGTTCGGTCAAATGAATAATCAATGGCAAACTGTGGCCAAGAGTAGAGTTGAGCACTCAGCCGGAGAATACACTGCTGAGCACAACGTACTAAATTTCAGTTGGCTGCTTCACAATCTGTGTCAGCATACCCCATCCACCAATGTCTCTGAATTATGTAGCTGGGATTTGCCCTTGCAGCACACCCTTCAATCTTCCAACCCTCCTCGCCTCTATTTCCACTAGCTTGTCTCAGATCCACCTCTATCACTGCGCCCCACTTCTGTCATTCTACGCTCACCCTCCCCTCTCCACAGACTTCCTTTTCCTCTGTTCTATTTCCCTTCCCAATTCACTCTGGCACTTCACTGTGTGCCGTACCCAACTCCCCTTGGCATGTGGTATGGTGAGCTAACCATTTTTACATTCCTGTCCTCCCCCCTTCTGCTGCTCCTCTGCCCCATTCGTGAACCACCCTTCCCTCGACTCCTCACTCCTTTCTTCTCTCACTGCCTCTTACACACTCAATCCCACCCCAGTGGAGCTACAACTTCAACAGAATGTAGTTGGCACGGACAATGTATCCATGCACGTGTATGTTCAGTATCAGTTAGCTCTGAAGAACGATGCTGTCTGAAAGCTTAGTCTTCTTTATGTGTCTCTTGATTGTTCATTGGCTCAATTATACACTAAATTAATACTTTAAACCCATTCATTATTTGTATTCCACGCACAATTCTCCATTGTCATATTTACTTTTAATTATGGTACATAAAGTTAAACACATCTAAGATCATTGTAATATAGACTATGAAGAAATAAACAACTGCTATAAAACGTATACAATTAGGAATAGAGGTAATGCAAATTACGTTAAGGCCTACCTGGGAGCCTCGAACTGAAAATTTAACTGCAAAGGCTTGAACTCTCTGCACATAGACAGTGTTGTAAAACTTTATGAGGTCTCCTCGGTCTCCCGATTCAAAAGACGTTGACGTGCCAGCCAGGTGAGTTGGTGTAGGAGGAGCTGATGAGGGCTGCGTGACAGGTAGAGTGCTTGATGAACGCACATTTACATTGGCATCTTCTGAAAAGGAAAAGTTACTCTTTGATACAGAGTGGATCACATCTGCTGATTACACAAAACTGCTGTTATAGACAGAAAAAGACTTCCTACCTATTCAAGCCCTCGGAGTCATTTCCAGATTTTTTTTTCTTTCTGTCACATATGTAAATAACTAACTGAGAAGAGAGTTTTGTCAGGTGCCAGAAAAAATTCCATATGTGACCGATGACTAAATCCTAAATCTTCAGATTTCTTATTTTCACACTTAACTACAGGACACTAATGATGTCCTGGAGTTATATAAAATTTCAAATGTGGTGCATTTCCTTGACATTGTTTTTTCAGTCACTGTTTTTTCAGTCACTCTCTTCCCTATGAGGAGATTGATGACTTAAAGGGCACATGAAGATTTTTGGTAAATTATCTTAATGAAAGGCTTTGCTAAGAGACTGGCTTCTCACTGCAATTTTGACAGATGAAGGCTCCATAGCTGGAGGCTTGGAGGGACATGCATTCTTACAGGTACACTTGCATATGCTGTTGTTAATCTATGTGTAAACTGCTTTCACTTACAGGTACCCAATTTTGAACAGGCTTCTTTTTTTATATATATATAACAGTACCTCCATTATGACAGCTGCCACCCATTCCACATCAAACGGTCCCTTCCCTACAGCCTAGGTCTTCGTGGCAAACGAATCTGCTCCAGTCCGGAATCCCTGAAGCATTACACCAACAACCTGACAACAGCTTTTGCATCCCGCAACTACCCTCCCGACCTGGTACAGAAGCAAATAACCAGAGCCACTTCCTCATCCCCTCAAACCCAGAACCTCCCACAGAAGAACCACAAAAGTGCCCCACTCGTGACAGGATACTTTCCGGGACTGGATCAGATTCTGAATGTGGCTCTCCAGCAGGGATATGACTTCCTCAAATCCTGCCCTGAAATGAGATCCATCCTTCATGAAATCCTCCCCACTCCACCAAGAGTGTCTTTCCGCCGTCCACCTAACCTTCGTAACCTCTTAGTTCATCCCTATGAAATCCCCAAACCACCTTCCCTACCCTCTGGCTCCTACCCTTGTAACCGCCCCCGGTGTAAAACCTGTCCCATGCACCCTCCCACCACCACCTACTCCAGTCCTGTAACCCGGAAGGTGTACACGATCAAAGGCAGAGCCACGTGTGAAAGCACCCATGTGATCTACCAACTGACCTGCCTACACTGTGACGCATTCTATGTGGGAATGACCAGCAACAAACTGTCCATTCGCATGAATGGACACAGGCAGACAGTGTTTGTTGGTAATGAGGATCACCCTGTGGCTAAACATGCCTTGGTGCACGGCCAGCACATCTTGGCACAGTGTTACACCGTCCGGGTTATCTGGATACTTCCCACTAACACCAACCTATCCGAACTCCGGAGATGGGAACTTGCTCTTCAATATATTCTCTCTTCCCGTTATCCACCAGGCCTCAATCTCCGCTAATTTCAAGTTGCCGCCACTCATACCTCACCTGTCATTCAACAACATCTTTGCCTCTGCACTTCTGCCTCGACTGACATCTCTGCTCAAACTCTTTGTCTTTAAATATGTCTGCATGTGTCTGTATATGTGTGGATGGATATGTGCATGTGTGCGAGTGTATACCCATCCTTTTTTCCCCCTAAGGTAAGTCTTTCCGCTCCCGGGATTGGAATGACTCCTTACCCTCTCCCTTAAAACCCAGTTCCTTTCGTCTTTCCCTCTCCTTCCCTCTTTCCTGATGAGGCAACAGTTTGTTGCGAAAGCTTGAATTTTGTGTGTATGTTTGTGTTTGTTTGTGTGTCTGTCGACCTGCCAGCGCTTCGTTTGGTAAGTCACATCATCTTTGTTATTAGATACATTTTCCTACGTGGAATGTTTCCCCCTATTATATAATTTGTATGATGTTGCTTAGCTCTAGCTAAGGGAAACCAGGGTTGCCAAATGTAAAGTCAACCGTATTGGTCAAACTTCGTGAGGTGTTTACCAATTGGCAAAATCCAAGAAGAAAGGTATGGAAGCAAAAGACAGCCATGCCGATTTCCAGAATACACTGGGGGACTCTGCTCCTTCATACTCAACTGTTGCCGAGTGGACAAATGAATTTAAATTTGATAGGGAGAACCTGAAGATGATGACCCGCACAGTGGTCGGCCAAGATGTGTCACTACTCCAGAAATCATTGCAAAAGGGCACAAAATGGTCATGGAGGATCGCCGACTGAAAGTGCATGAAATTGCTCCTGTTTGCCAGGTGTCATATGACAGGGTATATCAAATTTTAACAGAAGAATTAGAAATGAAAAAAGTTTCTGCAAGATGGGTGCCACGACTCTTGACACTGGATCAAAAACATGTGCCATCGCCATGGCAAAATTACACAAACTAAGGTATGAATTGCTGCCACATCCGCCTTATTCACCTGATATGGCTCTATCAGACTTCTATCGCTTCCCCAAACTGAAAATTTTTCTTGGTGGACGAAGATTCACTTCAAACGAAGAATTGATAGCCAGAGTAGACAACTATTTTGCAAGCCAGGAGAAAACTCATTTTCGAGATGGGATCAAGGCACTGGAAAATCATTGGACCAAATGCAGTAATCTACAAGGAGACTACATTGAAAAATAAAACAAAGTTTCACTGATGTAACTACTTTTTTTCTATTCTGTTCCGAGAACTTTTCAAACCACCCTTGTAAAAGAAAATTTCAGAGAGGAATAAAATTTTAAGGGGAACAGATTCCACTGCTAATGTTTACAGACAACATAGCTCATTGCTTTCATTTCACTAACATTGTCCAGCAATGACGAAACAAGTCCACTGAGTCTCACCAGAGCATTTAACCTGCAATATTGCTGCTCATTCAAATACACACCAGGAAAAGATATCAAACTGGCCTGTGTTTGTAGCAATGATCATCAATGGCAATCCTGACATGAACTGTGATTTGCTGCTTCAAGGTCATCCCAGCCCTGCTGCTGCTTAGACAATCACTCCACGTTTACACAGCTTCTCTGGTATCCTGCACCTACATGTACATCCACACACTGTATCCACTGTGAAGTGTGTGACAGAATACTTCCCATTGTATCACATATTACTGTTTTTACCCCGTCTATTTGTGTATGGAGAGGGAGAAGAATGAGTATTAAAATGCCTCTGTGCACACTATAATTATCCAATCTTGTCTTCAGAATCCCTTTAAGAGCTAGGAGCTGTAGTATATTTCTTAATATTGGTTCTTCAAATTTTGAAAGTAGGCTTTTCCAGGATGGTTGGCAGCAGCTATATTCAAGGGTCTGACAATTCAGGTTTTCCTGCATTTCCCTCACACTCTCCCAAGAGTCAAATAAACCTGTGACCATTTGTGCAGCACTATTTTGTATATATTCAATGTCTGCTAACAGTCCTCTCTGATATGGATGCCAGTCTTTGGACTGAAGACCACTAGTAGGTATTTCACTGAACAGTTGTGTGAGGTTGTTTTGATATAGATCACCTTAGCCATCTTAAATCTTTGGTATAAATTGTTCCATCTTTATTTTTTGTCTGCTTCTTCCATCTTGACCACAGCTGTAATTTTGATTTTCACATGTTAGTGGTCTGTATTTATATTCCTTCCTCTATATATACCAGTGACAATTAACGTTGGACCTAACCATCGTTTAACTATCACATAATTTATTAGTTGACGGTAGCCTCATGCAGATCATGTAAATTTGTGAACGTTTTTCTTCTTAGAAAAGGTGCTGATTACTTTCAGTTCATTGAATATTCTGAATTCCCTCAGATTTGCTCAACTTGGGGCATGTAACAGAAATTGTTTACGAAAGGCTTGATATTATGATTTAAGTTCGTTGGAAGTCATTAAGTGCTCTCATTATGGAACAAGGAGAATATAGCCAGGGTAATTTGCGCTCTTCAAGATTTTTGTGCATCTCAACGTTTATGATTTCATATGCTCTGAACTATTGTTGTGCAATGATATAATTTTGCAGGCATATGTTGCAGATACTGCCTGTAAAGTGTATACTGAGGTGACTAAAGTCATGGGATACTTCCTAATATTGTGTTGGACCTCCTTTTGCCCGGCACAGTGCAGCGACTCGACTTGGTATGGACTCAACAAGATGTTGGAAGTTCACTGTAGAAATATTGAGCCATGTTGCCTCTATAGCCATCCATCATTGTTAAAGTGTTCCAGTGCAGAATTTAGTGCATGAACTGACCTAAGAGTCATGTCGAGCGATCTCGATGGCTATGCCATTCGCTCAAATTGTCCAGAATGTTCTCCAAACCAGTCTGCAAACAACTGTGGCCCGGTAACATGGTGCACTGTCATCTATAAAAATTCCACCATTGTTTGGGAACATGAAGTCCATGAATGGCTGCAAGTGGTTTCCAAGTAGCCTTACATAACCATTTCCGGTCAGTGATTGGTTCATTGCATATAAACACAGTCCACACCATTACTGAGCTGACACCAACTTGCACTGAGCCTTGTTGACAATTTGGGTCAATGGTTTTGTGCGCCACATCCTAACCCTACTATCATCTCTCACCATCTGAAATTGACATTTATCAGACCAGGCCAATGTTTTCCAGTCATCTAGGTTCCAACTGAAATGGTCACAAGCCCAGGAGAGATGTTGCAGGTGATGTTGTGCCGTTAGCAAAGGCACTCGCATTGGCTGTCTGCTGCCACAGCCCATTAACACCAAATTTCAGAACACTGTCCTAACGGGTACAATCATCATACATTCCACAATGATTTTTGTGGTTATTTCAAAAGGTGTACCTTGTCTGTTAGAACTGACAACCCTACAAAAACGCCGCTACTCTTGGTCGTTAAGTGAAGCCTATCGCCCACTTAGTTGTCTGTGGTGAGAGGAAACACATGGAATCTCGAGTTATTGGCACACTTTTGACACTGTGGATTGCAGAATACTGAATTCCCTAACAATTTCCTAAATGGAATGTCCCATGCACCTAGCTCCAACTACCATTCCACGTTTAAGGTGTGTGGATTCCTGTTGTGCAGTGATCATCACATCAGAAACCTTTTCACATGAACCAGCTGAGTACAAATGACAGCTCCAAAAAGGCACTACCCTTTTATACTTTGTGCACGCAATACTACTGCCTTCTGTATATGCGCATATCACCATCCCATGACTTTGTCATCTCAGTGTATAGTGAATAGCGCAGTAGTAAAGAAGTAATAAATTAAAATATCATGCATGATTTTGAAGTTTCACTGCACCCCATTTTAAGCAAAAGCTAGTTTGTCACCCATCTAAATGTTTATGACGTCATATCTCCTGAACTTCGTATCATACAGTGATACAATTCTCTAGGTACTTCACTGGTATATGGGGATACTGCCTGCAAATTGTGTTGTGAATAGAGTTAGTAAGTTATAATAAATCAAAATGTAATGCCTGATGTAGCACTTTTAACACATAAACAGTGAAAATATAGTAAGTGATAAACTTTTTCAGTTCATCATTTTGAGGTGGCATCAGTGAGAGAAACTTCATTAACGCTTGAAATTACGTGTAAAGTTTGTTGCAAGTCACTAAATGATATTCTCATTTACTGGATGAATATTGTCCACTGCCTCAAGGCAAACACACGACTTCTAACTTTTAATACTTAACTTACTGTGTTACACTTTTAACTTAAGATTATACCTCTTGCTGAGTAGGTTTTTTATGATAGCATTCAAAATTTTTAAATTCTGTAAATTACACAAAATATTGAAAATGAAATTTACATTGCCCCTGAGAGTCGTTAGATAGGCAATCTTTAAATGGTAATGGGTTCTAGGATAGTGGCTTAGTGCTACAGATTAAACTAGGAATTGACTCTTTTCCAAATACAGCATTTAAATCTCCTGCTACAATTGCACGGTCCTCATTGTTTCTAAAGTTCTTCATAATATAGATCTCTTTCTCCCTTCCCCTGTGCACAAGTTCCTATTACCGTTAAATGCTCCCAGCTGAATTTCAGTCTTTCATTTAGTAAAGAATATTCTCTTACTTTATCCCTCCCTTTCCTGTCTAAATTGCTATTCCACAATGTGCTCTTTTTGTTTGTCAACCCACTGTAAAACTGGACATAATGCTCCAGCTCTTTTGTGGCTGGTTGGGGGGTGGGGGGTAACAAACAGCGGGGTCATTCGCCCCATGATAAGGTGTCAAAAATCAATGGAAAAACAACACAAACAGCAAGGAAGGGAAAGGAAAATGGGGGCAAACAAAAGGGTAAAAGTAATGTCAGCATAGCAGGAAGAGAAAAGCACAGGAGGGGAGTAAGGGGAAATGAGGAGCGCAGGGGTGCCCCAGAAACACTTAGCATAATGGGACACCAGCACTACCACCGAACCGTTTTGGTTCCCACACGCTACCATGATCACAACACAAGGGGGCAACACCAGGGGAAAAAGACACAAGAAAATGGAAAACAAAACTTCAGAAAAAAGCATAGGGAAAAGGCGTGGAGAACCTGGCTGGTATAGAGGCAAGGCCTAGGCCTGTATAACTAATGCCAACACTAACTGAGGGACTCCAATGCCTAAAACCGAGGACAGATGTACCCATGCAAGAGGCATCTGCTAACACCCAGGACAAAGTAGGTGGGAGGGCATATTTAGTGCAAAGGGGCAAAAGGTGGGGGTAATCCAGCACAATATGGATCACCATGAGGGGAGCCCATAACTACAAAGGGGAGGGTGGCTCACTGTCAAGTAATAAACCATGAGTCAACCCAGATTTGCTGATATGAAGATGACAGAGGATGTTGGATTCCTGCTGGGAAAAGTGGTGGGAAGAACACAGTGTGACGGGAATATCCTTGATTGCATGAAGTTTATTAGACAGTGAGGTACCCTCCCAAGAGTCAGCCCACAACTGAGCAAAAAGGGGTTTGATGTAAAGCCGCAAATCCGCCCCAGAGGTGTCATTGGGATTGTGAGGTAGATGGCGGCCCCCACCCCACCTGAGCCAGACGATCAGCATGTCAATTCCTGGGATACCTACACGGCCGGGAACACAAAGATAATGAACTAAACAAGAAGCATCTCCACAACTGGCAAGAAGGTCGTAGATGGCAGAGACCAAGGGGTGTCGGAAAAAACATTAAACGATAGCCTGAAGGCAACCCATTAAGTCTTTATATAGCAAAACTTGGGTGAGAGGGGAAAGTTTTATTAAACAGAGGTACTCGATAGGATGGCCATCAATTACGCAGTGAACACCCCACATGTGGCAATCAGCAAGACATGGCATTCTGTGCCAACAGAAGACATGAAGGCATATCCCACATGATCGGCAGATTTAGAGCCATAGGTGTAAAACACAGTGGAATCCTGAAACTCCCATAAGAACATTTGGAACATACAATGGAACACTACTGGAGCGATGGAGGCTTTCAGAGCCCAGAAGAGATCCACTTGAATTTGGGGCCAAAGAATTAACCAAAGAGGGGAGGTCAGGCATGGAGACGAGGCCAAGGAGGGGAGACGGAAATCACGGCAGAGAAAAGTAAGGCAGAGCCCAACTGATAAACCTACCCGAGAGGCAAGCCATGAAAAGAATGGAATAGGAGGGGTGAGCAGAGGAAAAATGGGTAGCAACTGCATATGAAACAAGGAGCCGGGACCACCGAACCAAAAGGGAAGGGAAGGGAAGGGATCCCAGCACGAACCAGAAGATTATTGACAGGGCTAGTGCAAAAGGCACTATTGGCTGAACAGATACCAGGATGGTGAACTGGGTCCAAGAGGAACAGTGTGGAATGGGCAGCTGATCAAAAAACTTGCAACCATAGTCCAGATGAGACAGAATGATGCCCAGTAAAGGGTTGAGTGAATTGCACCCCAAAAGGTGTGGGCTAGAAAGCAAAGGACATTGGGTTTAGGAAAACAGCCAACCTTCAGATGATGGATATGGGGCAACCAAATAAGCTTGTTGTCAAAAACAAGATCCAACAAATGTAACTGGGGGACCACAGTCAGATGCTGGGCACTGAGGTAGAGCACAGGATCAGGATGGACCATAATACAGTGACACAAATGTGCCACCCTTGACTTAAGGAGAGAGAACTTTAAACAGTGCGAGAGTGTCCACGTTAATGAATGCCGGATGGCATCATTCCACAGAGGCCACCGAGGTAGAGCTAGTGGGGGCTAGTCAAATACATAAATCATCCACATACAGGGCAGGGGTGACCAATGGTCTGACAGAGGCCTAAATCCATTAATAGCAATGAGAAAAAGAAGGACAATTAATACACAGCCATGTGGAATGCCATTCTCCTGGGTCTGCAGAGAGCTGAGAATGGTGCCAACCCAAACTCGGAACAGCTGGTGGGACAGAAACTGGTGAATAAAGGTCGAGAGGGGGCCACGAAGACACCACTCATGGAGCATAAAGAGGATGTGATGGCACCAAGCTGTGGCATAGACCTTATGAAGATAGAAGAAAACCGCGACAAGTTGACTGTGCTGAGAAAAGGCCCGCCGAACTGCAGTTTCCAATCGAAGCACATGATCAATAGGAGATCGACCTTCCCGAAAGCCGCACAGGTAGGGAGATAAAAGGTTCCGAGATTTGAGGACCCAATTCCAATTGAGCCGACGAGCCACCATCTGTTCTAGTAACTTACAGGGGCCATTGGTCAGGTTGACTGGCCGGTAACTATCAAGAGCAGCCCTCTATTGAGAGGGGAGAATGCCTTGGAGCCAAATATGGTTAAACATCCACAGGAAATATTATCATTGTGGAGAAATAAGGTGCTGAAGCAACTGGTTATAGATGGAGTCAGGGCCAGAGGCTAAATAGTGTGAGAAAGAGAGGGCTAGAAATCTCCCATTCAGTGCAGAGTTCATTGTGGGATTCCTCCTGAGAAGTGGTATAACATAAGTGGGAAGCTTCAGCCCACTGTTTTCAGAGGAGGAAGGTGGCTGAAGAGGAGGCTGAAACTGATGCTGTCACAAAATGCATCACAAGGGGTTTAGCGAAAACTGATGGATCTGTACAAAGGTATGTGGAAGGGCAAGACACGGAATGCAAAATAACCTTTGAGGGTATGGAGTGCAGCCCACACCCTTGATGAAGGGACAGAAGAAACTAGAGGGGAGAGAAAATGTTCCCAACACACCCACTTGCTCTGTTTGATAAGTAACGGGCTTTGGTGCAAGGACGTTTAAAGGTAATAAGATAAGCGAAGGACGGGTGCCATTTAAGATATTGCAAAATGTGACTACTATTGCGGATGGCAGTGGCAATGGCCACACTCTACTACGGAACTGGCCAACAGCGAATGGGGTCTGTCAAGCGTGGAATGGTGATGCTGGCAGTGCAGATTATCCTATTGGATAGATCACGGACGACTTCCTCAATATAATCTGACGAAGAAGGTGTAAACATGAAGTGGAAAGTATATAGATGCTAATCAGCATGAAGGAAAGCTCAGTGGGATAATGTGGTCACCAGGAGGTGGCAAGGGAATGAGAGAATCAATGGGAAGTGGTCACTATCACAGAGATTGTGTGTGGCAACCAGTGTACAGAAAGAAGAAGGGGACGGGAAGTGAGCGAAAAATCAATGGCACAGAAAGTGCCATATGCAGCACTAAAATGAGCAGAGGAACCATGATCCATATCTGTAGGGACCAACATGCAAACGCCACCAGAAGCTCTCAAAGGGCTGACCCAATTCTGACAGAAAGCACGGAACCCACTGAGGGCCGGTGAGTGAGTATAAGTAAAATGAGATTCCTGGAGAACAACACAAGCTGCTGAGTAAAGGCAATAAGGGACTGCCAAATCTGGGAGGTGATGGTAGTATTCATTACAGTTCCACTGAATAAGCACAGAGCAGGTATCCATATGGGAGGCAAAC
This sequence comes from Schistocerca serialis cubense, assembly GCF_023864345.2. Taxonomy (NCBI): domain Eukaryota; kingdom Metazoa; phylum Arthropoda; class Insecta; order Orthoptera; family Acrididae; genus Schistocerca; species Schistocerca serialis. Next base: position 743,143,394 of record NC_064643.1, read on the forward strand.
GGGATGGCGCCAATTGTGCCACCAGGTCACCACTTGTCACCAATGACGATGGGGTGACATCCCTAAATAAGAGGTCAGGCTCAGGTTGCAAAGGGGGAAATGGAACTTCTGGGGGGCACCAGGGGACTTATGTTTCTTTTCCTTTTCTTTCATAGGTGGAGACAGGCAGGGCACAAAGGGAGAGCAGGTTTCCCCGAGATCTGGAAACCTTGTGGCACAGACTGTGTGTCCTGTGGCCTGAGAAATGCTGGCGTAGGGGTCCTGGGAGGGAGCCCTATCACTGGCAGGCACTGAAGAAAAGGGACACTCCTTTGTCCAGGGAGGGGGGCAGGGGGGGGGGGGGGGGCTGCACCTGAAGGGGAGGGCATGGGAACCACTGGGGAAGAGGAGAGGGGGACAGGACTGGGGTAAGGAAAAGGGAAGAAAAGACTTAACAGAGGCAAAGGTGGAAGTTGTCGACACAGAGTAAAGTTGATCATATTTCTGACAAGCCTCAGTGTAAGATGAATGATCAACAGACTTTTACTCCTGTATCCTGGAAATCTGTTGAGCAGGTTTTGCGTGCATGTGTGTGTGTGTGTGTGTGTGTCAGTTGTGACAAGCCCACTGGGGATCCCCTCATGGAGTAGGTATCCATATTCACCACAGAGGATCCACGGTACAGCGGAAACACATGTGCCCCTAAAAACACCTCATGAATGGAGGGGGAGGGATATACGGCTTCATGTCACACTGATAACACGTAACCCTGACCTCCTCCAGGAGGGTGTCTCCCTCAAACGACAGAATAATGGCGCCAGTGTCGGTGCAATTGGTCTTATGACCTTTCTGAGCATGTTGAACAAAATGAAAGCCTCGATGTTCTATGTGTGTCCAGAGTTCCCCATCAGTTTGAAGGATGAAGTCTCTACAAAAGAAATGACTCCATGAACCATATTCAAACCACGGTGTAGCCAAGATGATCACAAGCATGAAGGGTTGCAAATCGGATGGCAGAAGTAGGGAACCCGACCACATGTTACTATTTTCCACAAAAAGTAACAGCTTTGTGGCCGTATCAGGCCAGGTGGTGAGGAAAGTGTTTCACCCCATGCCATTGTGCCCGGCCCACAGGGTCATTAGAAGTAGCATTAAATGATCCATTATGAACTGAAGAAACGACCATAGAACAACAGCCAATGTTTTGGAGCCTGATACATTTCAGATGCAAAGCATGTGCCCCAATACCAACCATTCCAATCAGGGACTCTCCCCATGGGTACCAACAAGCCATAGCAAGGACTATCCGGCACGGCAGCTGTTGCCAGGAGTTCCAATTCTCCAGAATGACAAGCAACCACTCCTAGGTATACATGGGAAGGCAACAGCTCAGGCATCAGACGTGTGATCCCTGTTTCATCATGGTGCTCAGCCAGATAGTGTACGTAATGGCCCCTCTACACAGACTGGCTACACATGCTAGTGACCTAGGGGTGGAAGGGGGTTACAGCATGGAAGGAAGAGGGGAAGGAAGGGGGGCAGAGGAATCCACACTGTAGAGTCTAGAAAGGAAGTTCTTCCCCAAATGGCTGACACTACGGAGAGAAAATTTAGAAGTGGAGGTCAAACCCCAAAATAGGACCAAGAACACCAAAAAAGGAAAGACGAAAAATGAAAGGTCATGGGAACAAAACCTTAACGAATACAGGAAACTAGGTGGACAGCCAGGTCGATGGAAGTACAAACACTGAGAGACGGGACAGAGGGGAAGAAGCAACGATGGGGAGGGAGAGCACGTGGAAGGAAATGCAGCCTGGGAAGGAAGAACGGGCTGCATTAGCTCGGGGCCCCCTGGGTGCAACGCACGAACTCACAAAAGAAACATGAGCCCCCTGTGTGTCTGTTTCTTGGTTTCTGTGATCATGACAGTATTTATTTTATACTCTTTGAGAATCAATCTAATTCGATTTCATTTAATCCTAGTCCCTGTACATGCCCCGTGGCCATATTTACTACATATGCCAATCCTTTCTTCATATATAATTTTTTATGACTGGTCTTGTTTCGAGGCTCTGTGTTTAATTTATCTGGTTCAATAATATTTAAAATAAACTGAATAATTTTTTGTGGCATTTCTAAATGTCTGAAAAACCGCTCTGGGTAATTTTTAAGCTGCTGTTATAGCTGGTGAAAGTAGCTGCAGTGTGAATGTTCTGCATTCAAAGAAAGGGTGCACTGTCCTCTTTCTCCTTGCTGATATATTTTTTGTGTGAACAAACCAGTAATAGTTATCAGAGAACGTAGAAAATTGCTTTTCTCTTCATGTAACAGCAAGTAATCCATTCACTCAGGGAAAAGACTCCCCGCAAGCAGCAGTATGCCTGCACAAGCAGTAACGTGATAGAAACATGTGGTAATGTGACAGCAGCAAGTCGTGAAGTGCCAGCAGTGTAAATGTAGCCTTAGAAACATTCTGGAAGGAATCTGTAGCATAGTTACCACTCTTCAAAACAAAACTGACCACAGATGGGGCGATAAAGAGATGATGAAAGGAGAATAACAGCTTGCTTAACATCAAAATTGGAAACAATACAATAGTTGGAAGATGTGCTACCCAGGGAGCAAGACTACACATGATGGCCAATATAAGAAAGATATCAAAAGGAGGTTTACATTTAGAGAATGTAATTGAATAGATGTGAAATGTGGACAACTGGAAATCCAAAGAAGAAGCTGAAACCTTTTGAAATATGGTGCTTTGAAGACGTGTAAAAAATTAAGTGGACAAATGTATGAAATGGAGAAAGTTCTAGAAAAGAATAGTTGGTGAAAGATGTCAGCAGAAAACGCTTGCCAGAAGAAGGGGCAGGTTAGTACAGGATCCTCCAAGGCATACATGAATGGTTAACCAGGTACTAAAATGAGCATTAGAATGGAAAAAAAAGAGAGACCACGATTAGAATATGCAAAACAGATTACAGTAACTGTTAGGATTAATGGTTATGTCGAGATGAAAAATCAGCACAAAATAGAAAAGATGGAGGACAGTATCACCAGTAGAATTACTGTGGCATTATAGAGGAATTCATATTAACATGCAAACTGACACAGTACAGTAAAACCTTACATTAGTGAACCAACTCTTCTGACATTTCAGCTTTTAACAAATCCTTACAACAATACATTTTTCAAAAAATGGTGCTCTATGACAAAATCCAATTTTAATGAACAAATAGAAAACATACTGCATGTTGAAACCTTTGTGATAGAAAAATCTCCAACAGGTAGTGATAAGATGATGATTAAGACTCACTTTCACAAAGATCTGCCATGGCTCTGCAAAGCCTTGATAAGTGTCTGGAGTTGCTTCACCCCCTTCAGTTGTGGATGAGTTGGTTCTAACACTTGGCATCAATATCTTGTCCGGAAAGGAAGTAACGAATAAACTACTCTTCCGGATTATTTTTTAAATATACAATGAGTTCCATGAAAAGTTTTTGGTGACAATATATATTTTAGGGTTTGTGATGGTAAATTAGTACAGTAGGAATTTTCCCATATTTTTAGCTTGGCACAGTTGACAGTCAGACACCTTTGAGAAACAAAAGAACCACCTGCTGTGGCGCATCATCAATAACAATTGTCTGCCTCATGTTATATTCTCGCCAAGAGAAGTCGGATGCATTGTTAGCTTTGTGCTAGTATCCAAGGATTCTAAATTTACAATACTTACTGTGCATTTTTATTTAATAAAGCCATTATACTGAATCAGTATTCAGCTACTTGTAAGATTGTCAGACTATAGAGCAGTAAAATTTTCATGTGTGCAGTGAATACGTTTTACAAACAGAATGGAAGTGTGCCTAAAACAGCAAAACAAGATGTGACACTGATGACCTACCAAAAACTGGACACTGTAAGGAGATAGGAAAAATGTGAGAACTGAAAATATATTATGAGTAAATTTAATATCGCATCTTCAACTACATAAAAAACAAAAACAACTGCTGGAAAAATTTATGACACAATCTTGCTTCAGTTAAAAGTTTAGATGCTAGGCAAATTTAAAAAAAACTTAAGTTAGAAACCATGGATGAAGCTTCGTATAAGTGGTTCAGCCCTAAGAGCAGAGAAAAAGCCAGTAACAGGGCCTATGAACATAGAAGAGGCCAAATCTTTCCCACAAGGAATTTGGTCTACCTACAAAGAAGTCTTTTCGTCTCAAATGAGTGGCTTCATAATTTCAAAATTTTTCATGGCATCCAAAAGCTATACGTTTCTGGTGAAATAAAATCTGCTGGTAAGGCTGCTGCAAATGAAAACTAAACACCATTTCAGAAGCTTGTTGATGGGTATAAGTTGTCCCCTTACCAAATTTACAACTTTGATGAGACTGGCAAGTTACGGAAATGGTTGGCAAATTCAACAGAATTCAACACTGTGCAAATGCTTCAGGTGATCATAAATTGCCTTTCTTTATGGCTGGGAAATATTAAAAGCCTAGACCTCTAAAAACCCATATGCCAGTTATTTATGGTGCACAGACTAACGCCTGGAGGAAAACTGAGTAGTTCAAAGATTGGTTCTTTCACTATTTTTTTTTTCCAGCTGTGGGAAAAAAAGACTACCTTAAAATTCTAAGACAATTCTCATTCCTAATAATTGGCGAGCTCACCCTCCAGAAATGGAGCTTGTGCTACGTAATATTTTTTTCATATATCCTCCTGTGTTACAGCACTAATTCCATGTATGGACTGGCGGTCACAGAAAATTTCAAGAGCTGGTACAGAATAATGTTTGTGCAGAAGCTGCTAAGTTCAGACTGCAGTGTCAAGGAGTTCCAGTGCAACTTTCATGGCTGCTAATACTTGGACCTCTGTGAAAAATACATCATTGCACAGGCCCTGGATAAAATTATGGCCTAAACAGGTTGAAGAAGCCGAGATGTGATACCATAAAGTGTTTTCAACCCACAGGAGGCACCAGAAACAGAGTGATGAAGAAGATACACCTGCAATGGACGTCTCCTGGACTGAGGCTTTAGAAGCCTTAAAAACTTTTTCGAAATTCGCTGAAAGTAGCCAGCAATACAATGCTTCTAGAGTTATGAATTGGCACATTGTACAAAGTTATTTGTGTCAAGTAAGAGCTCTGCAATGATGCAGAGTGATCAGGAGAAAATTTCAGCTAAACTGTCAGTGCTAGATACCAGCCTCACATATTCCACACCCTCAACGACTTCAGGCATCTGTGCTGCTCCTAAAGACTGTGATTCCAACTGAACTGCAATTCTTGGTAACAATTTTTATTAATTATCTTGTGCATTTATCTCTCCTGTGGTTTTTAATAACTTAACAACTACTTGTTTTTAAAAAACTTCTCATCGCCTTGTTCTTTTCTTTTTCTTTTCTTTAAAAAAAAAAAAAAAAAAAAAAAAAAAAAAAAAATCAAGTTTTTATAAAATGACCTTGATAATTGAGCTAGATTATCAAGGTCATTTTAGGAAAGTAACTTCTGGAAAACATTTATGTTCACTTGTAGTTAATTTGCTAAAATTAAAATGAACTTCATCTAACAAAACTCTAGGTTCAAGTTACCTTTGTTTTCTGCGTCTGTAGGTACTGGACTTGATGTACTGGATGTTCCATTGCTTGAAGACCCAGAACCTCTCCGTTTTTTTGATGACAACAGCACACTTCGATACACATGAGAAGATGCTTGAGGTTGAAAACGATAGCATCTCATTATTTCAGTGAATGTTTTGTCACTCCCAGACACCTAGGAAACACACAGAGAGAAGTAAAAACAACGAATTCCAAGACAGAAATGAACAATAATTGAAAATTTAAAGAATAAATACTTAAATATTTTTAAAAAGACATCGGAAAGTAGGATTACACAAATGTCACGTCACTTGAGATAACTTCGTCAGCAGGAAAGGAAATAGCAGTGGACGGATGTTAAGGAATATACGAGATCCCAATGAAGCAGAGCTAAAACAATTAATTTAGCATTTAGTAAAAAGAGTGTGTTTAAGTATTAAACTATAATTTTCAATTGCTTTAATCATCATCATAAATGTGGTAGTAATGCAACTGTTTTCCTGTTAGTGGTGTGATGTGTCATCTGGGGCAAGATTTTGATGCACAAATATGAAAACTATCTGCGAAGAAAGTACTGCCCCCCTCGCCCAACAGCTGCTCCCCTGGGGGCACAATTTAAGAGTGGATGGAAGATACAGCTAGTTACCACTCAATCAAATTTTTAATTTTGGTTCTTTGTGAACATACTGTTTTTTGTGACCAGTCCCAGGTTGAATTTCTACTGCTGCTTTTATTACAGAGTTCCAAGACGACAAAGCATGAAATAAGATCTTCTTCTGTAAGGCTAAGTTCAGCTAACACTATTTTTTCTAAGTTTGCATATCTCAGGTATCCTCAAACTCCAGTAATCCTTTACTGGACGCTGTATTTCTTTAATTATCCACAGTGTGTATGCATTTCATTTTGCTAAAGGTTGCTCCTTGAACTGCACGTAATGCTGCTGGATGCTTTTCCCATTGAATGAATGGGTCTGGCCATTCATTTGATTTCAGATATCTATTTTGGTGTGGTTTGTATAAACTTTTTTCTTAATACACACTTAAAACAGTCCAAAAAGACTGCAGATTATCACAATCTGATATTGTCTGAACTCTGAATATTAAAGTCTTAAGGACAAAATTATTCTGGGCAGAGTGGGGAAAACTTGCTCTAATTAAAGAAAGGTAAATATGTGTGGACTTTCTGTATATGGAATGGCTCTTGTCCAAAAATGGCAATTTCTCCATTTCTGCAATCGGCAACAAACATTACAATAATTCATCTAACTTTTTCATCTTCCTTTACACGGCTCCCAATTCTTTCCAAAGCAGGATCTCAGAGAATTTTGTAACAAAATGACTCAATACATTTATTTTTGCCAGTGATCAGTTCAGTCCCTCCAGAGTCTCTCACAATTCCCTGACTTTTTCAGTACATTCAGTTTCCGTGGTCTGAAGAATATTGCACAGATAATGCCACAACAGGCTGCAGACACATGAACGAATGCTTCATGCTTTGATCTCTTCTTCCTCTAAGAGTAAATAAGTACTAAGTTTTGCATCAACAGTGATTTTTGTAACAAATTGAAACATATGCTTCATATAATGAATCTTCTTGATGACAGACTTAAAGAGTACCGGTAAAATTCAAATCAGTTCTTATTTTCTGAGGTTTGCTTCATGTGAGTAACACAGTAGTGGGCTTGTGATTGCCGTATCTTCTTTAAGCTTAGATCATCAAGAACTTTATATGATAATGATAGTGATGTAGTTAAATAAAAACATATTTAAAAGCACCACTTGCTGTCCAATCTAATCAAAACAGTTTACACGACCCTTCAGAGGGGCTGGCAGTGGCAAAAAGAGATTTAATAGAAGAAAAGACAATTTTATTTGTTTACCAAGGTGGAGGACATGATATTTACATCACATACTTATATTTTTAGTTTGTCCTTCTGCAGTCTCCCTGTCATACTTGACATCTGTCTTTTACATTTATTATAATGCAAATGCTTACAGTGCCATCCCTTCCACAGACATATCTAACTTTGAGTCCATTATTTGTCTATTACATTGTCTCACAACATTACTTCATCATATTCTCTATTCTCATTCATAAGTTACTGTCATCACTCTGAAAACTATGTAACAGACAAATATTTTTGCATACACTTACCTTACACATGACATAAACAGCACACATAAGGATCTGATCAAGATGCCGATCTTGCATGAGATCTGTCTGATGAATTATTGAATGTTCAAAACATGTCCAAATCTTTCTTTTCAGTTCTTTATCTGAGATATCCAACTGGGTGCAAAGCTCCTGCATGCGAACTGATGCTAGGTGATAAAACTGGAAATAAGAACACTGTATCACAGAAGTTGAAAGAGAATAAATGTTATGCAAATACAATTTATAGGCAGTTCTACTGTTTACAGATAAAACAGAAGAAAACTGATGCAGAAATGAAACATACAAAAAATTAAAAATACTGATGAATCCCAAAAATACAAGCTTTAAATAAGTTCACTAAAATGCCAACATCAGAATAATGATGGGGACTAGATATATGCACAGACATTGACAGATAAGAAAAGTTACTCCAAATCCTGTATTTGTAGATGTACATGACACACAGGAACTGAGTGGAAATAACAGCAGACAATCATCACAGATTCAAATCTGTGGATTATACTGATAATGAGCTGATGATGAAATTCCATATGGAGGAAAAGAGGTGTTTCAACAAATTATAACAACGAAGTTAGTAATACACAAGGCACAAAATGGAGACAAATGAAACACTGCAGTATTCCATAATGAGAGACAGTGTTGTCACCTCTATTGGGTGCCAAACTAACAGGTTTCACTCAGCTTTCAAAACCTGCATTTTCTCACAAGATGTATTCTATTATTGAGTCACTTGGGTATAACACTTACAATTCTCAATCTATTTACTCCACCAAATGTTTCATACAAACATGTGCAAACTGTAAGTACCACATAAAAATAAACTGTAAGATTACTTTAGTGCAGGACACCCAAACATTACGAAAAGTAAAATGAGAACAATATTTCATGTGCAGATGACTAGGTGTAATAATAGAGTGGCAAGGAAACTCTAGCAGGTTGCACCAAGTATATCAAATGTGTGTAACGTAATTCGCTTATCTTGATATCTGTTGGTGAAAACAGTTTTAAACATCTTCAAGAAGAAAATACCAGTGCACAATCTGACACCTCCAGCTCAAAATGTCATGCAGACTTATAGGAGTGTAAGTTTATCAAGTTAATAATTTAGGAGTGAAGTAGAAATGTTGAATCAACAGGTACACAAAACAGAATGAAAACTTTGCTAGCTTTCAGATGAATCTTTTAATGAGCTTTTCTGTGCAGCTACATAGTGCCAGCTGAACACACAATGCTGGGACTGCCGTTCAGCAAGTAGACTGGAGTGCCACTCCACCCTCTATCCAACAGTCTCTCATTCCTGTGTCCTGTAATCCCCTCCCAATCCACTCATCCACGTCGTAATCATGTTCTGTGCAAACTCACTGGCTCGGTAGCATTCTCATCCTGTGCAACTGCTGCCTTTCCCTCATGCATTCCTATCCTGCACATGTGCTGCCTACCTCCTAACCATCAGCTACCCTTCCCAAATATTATCATCTTGTTATATAGCGATAGCTTTTTAACATAAATTGACACACACATCAAAAACAATTATATTTTCACAAGTTTCAAGCAATATCCACTACAGATAGCAAAGTGGTGAAACTCGTATAAAAATAAAAGAAATTAATTAATAAACTCTGTATTTTGCACTAGATTAGATTTTGGTTAGACTATGTGCACTCCACCTCCAAGCTCATGTGCAAGAATCAACAGATGTGGTCAACAAAGTGTTGATGACAGGAGTTGCTGCTGAGTACTGCAGACTTCAACAGTGGGTCCATGAGACATAGAAGAAAATTACTCGCCCATTCAGTGGTAGGCACATTTGGTGAGAAACCAATGTCCAACATTTGTAGTTCTACTCAGTGCACATCAAAGAACAGAGGCAAGTATTGGTAAAAGAACATTGCTGTTGGGATCTCAAAATATGGTTAATGATCACCTAGGCTGGTGAGCCTTGGCACATCTTCGTACATGCCAGTGGAAGTGTGGACGTACATACTTAAAAATACAAGAAATGAACACAAGAATCGATGCACTCCACTTGCCTACACAACACAGTTTATCTTGGTGGCAGAAATATTCCCATGTGGAGAATGTTAACACTGGATTAAGCGATATAATTTACAAGTCTGCCGTCACTATGCACCAATGAACGAAAGAGCACCTGGCAAACAACAAACCTCCTCAAAGCTCCTGAACTTTTGTCAGTGGTTTGAGGAACATGCTTCCTCAGGGGCTTGAGGATGCTTGCATGCCACCTCAGTACCACTATCAAATCCTTTTTATTCACCTTCTAATTACATTCTCAACCCTCACAACATCCATATCCAATGCTATGCTCCTTCTCAGCTCGTTTACAGTTCACATTTTTATGCATGCAGGGAAGTTAATCCTAAACATAGCCTTACAACAAATCTCTTTAGCCCATCAGTGGTAACACCCACTTCGTCAAAGGGAAAGTAACCTGTGACACGTATGACATTTTATTCAGCCCATCAGTGGTAACGCCCACTTCGTCAAAGGGAAAGTAACCTGTGACACAACCTGTGGCATGTATGACATTTTATTCAGCCATTTTACATCAGAAGAACTATTAAGCTCACAGTGTAAACAAACAGATATAGGCAGACTTTTACTAGTAACAATACCCTGTTGCAGATCTGATCTCCGTGACTTGTTTCATCATACTGGCATATAACACATACATATACTATACTGATTATTTATTCATTTGGGTTTGCTAAAATAATTCACATATTTTTGGATAACACAGGAGCTCAGTACACTAATGATGTTGACACTTCTCGTTTATGCATACTTTTATTGGCAGTGAACTATTGTTTTGTATAATATGATAAGTTCTGTAAACTCCCTCTGTGATACTTCACAAGAGTATGGAAGATACAACAAAAATTTATTCATAATTAATGATTAAATACTGTTGCTTATTTTCTGTAATAAGTTAGGACTAGATAGTTATTATATGCAATATATTCTTATGCGGAATTTCTTCAATAAGATACTCTTGTTAAGATAAATTCTCCAAGAAACTTTTAAAGCTACGAGAAATAATTTCTGGCTAGTATTTACACTCAGGAGAATGCCAGTGCTGCTGATAGACACACATAAAAGTACATGCACTATCCTAGCTTTCCAAATTAATTATTTCTTTCTTCGGGAGGAGAGAGGGGTGGACTGGGAATGGTGAAAAAAGATGTACAAGTCACTCCCACCCCAGGGTGAGAGAGACCCACTTGTTATGTGTTGTGAGGATAATGGGAGATAAGATGAGGAGGTCGATAGTACACTGGTAATAACTGTGCTAACTCCAGTTTAGAGACATTGAGTAAAAAATTGATTACGAGAAATGAAAGGTCCAATTAAGCACTAGAGAAAAGAAGGGGGAAGAGGGAGAGAGGTGGGCAGGGGGAAAGTGAAAGAAATGATACATTGATCAGAAAGGAACAAATAGTTCCAAAAGCTAATAATAGCTTTTTTCACTTTTAAATGTGTCTTGTTGGTAGTAGTGGAAATGAACGCAAGTACTGGCCAGTCATTCTGTCTTCATTATTTTATAGTTTTCTCAAGTGAAATTTAGTTTTGATGGAATCATATACCTGTGCATTAATACATGTTAACACGAAAAGATTATGATAAAAGTTCAGTGACAATAATATAATTATGAAATAGAATTTCTGGGCAGTGCTTACCTTCTGGAGAGACGTCAGTACTGCTTACAAAACATACAAAATTACATACACTTTCCTAGCTTTTTGGAGAATGGCAGGTCACTCCGACTTAACAGACATGGATAACAGAAAAGGGGGGGGGGGGGGGGGGGTGATGGGTTAATGGAGGTTAAGTCCAGGAAGAGGTCAGAATGCGGGTACGCACCAGAAGGCCTCATCACAAAAGGTGAGACCCTATGTGTTTATTGGCAGTACTCATATTTTTTCTAAAGGTAACTACTACCCAGTAATTGTGTCTCAGGTGAGGGCCATACTCACATTTTTTCTAAAGGTGACTACTACCCAGTAATTGTGTCCCATAATTCTATTATTGTCAGTGAAAGTTCATTACAATACTTTCATGCTAGTATGTATAAATGCAAAACTATACTATTCTATTAAGAGGAAAATTCATCTAGAAACAATAAAATTACGAAGACACAGAATGGCTGGCCAGTACTTACCTCCTTCAAGTATTTTGTGTCCGAACAGCAACTACAAGTACATTCTTGACTTGAGTAAACAATTATAGTGAAACCTCAACATTTACACTTTTCAAGAGACTTTAAAAAATGATGTAAAATGTGGGGAAATGTAAAATATGGGAAATAACTTTTTAAGTAGTAGTAGTAGTAAAAATTGTGTATAGGATCCCTCCTTGCATTTTTTTACTTTATGTATGATATTTGTATGTTATAGGCATCAAAATACTCATATGTGGCTTGTTTATTGTCTAATAAAGATTATCTGGATTTATTATTACGTTTACCACTGGTGTAACTGGAACTAATAACTGTGGGAAGTAGAAATGTTTGACTCAATTTCATACATCATAATCGATGATTTTGGTAAGCCTGCTATTAGGGCAATCATCATTTAAGTACTTAAACACTACACCAGTTATATATTTTCGCCATCTTGGCATGTTACATTTCGAGTATTTATTCTCATTGTCAGGTTAAATATTTGCATAAGTATTTTTTGAGATGTTTGCACATACATTGTTCTGTATCTCTTGTACTGTAGTCGTCATTTTGAGGTTATAAGGTACTGTGCCTCCTCCATTATGCAGAAAACCACAAACATGTAAATCATCATGCACATTGTTTGTGAAACATCACAAAAAAAGCTTAAGTAAATATTTGCACTTGACAATGAGAATAAATTCTCAGAATGCATCTTGACAAGGCACATGGAAAAAAACAGATAATTGGTGCTATGCTTCGTTATTTAAACAAAGGTGGTTAATTCAAACCAAAAACATATGAATGCATGGTTTTGCAGTGATATGTACTGATAAAATGCAGTGTCCGGCCATGACAAGTGGTTTAAAATTCACAAGCTTTTGGCCAAGTCCTCCTTGCCCATTTCAAGAGGTGACTGTCTTTTGTTATCTGCTACCATCCTCATAGTCACTGATGCATGGTCCATCACCATAAAAGGTAATGTTTTCGTTGCGAGCCTGCCATACTCGCTTCAACTTTCCGATGGCTGGATCCCACGCTAAGCTTAGCTGCAAGTCATTAACTTTAGTGAGAGCGTTGCCACAAATTTTTACCTCTATCGCTTCATTTATTACGCTATCCCAGAAACTATTAATCCGTGTAATAACAGATGTCTTGTCAAATACAATATAATGTCCATTCAAATGCCATACAATGTCCAATGCACTGAAGGCGAAAGCATCTCGTGTTCTACACAGCGCTGTTCAACAGCACACATAGTCTGTCCGACATAAAACTGTCCACAGCCACATGGTATTTTATATACCGCTGGCGTCCTGAGGGCTGCAGTGTCTTTCACAGGCATCATGAGCTGTTGAATTTTTCCTGGAGCCCCGAAGACCAAATCTATTTTATTCCTCTTTAAGAACCGGCCAATCTTCCCTGTTACTGAGCCATAGAACTCTTGCTTTTTTCTGTCCTCCTTGGGGTCCTTCTGCTTACATGTCCTCAGAAATATGGCTTGTGAAATATTGTGGTGATTGTAGCCATTTTCCTTGAACACTTTCCATAAATTGCTCAGTTCCTTTGGCAGGTTTTCAGCATCTGAGACAACTTCCTCTCGATGCACGAAGGTCCTCGGTAGCTGTTAGTGTGCAGATATCGGTCCACGTGGGTTGAGTTCTGGTAAATAATGTGGCTCAGACATCCATTTGTTTTTGGTGATGAGGATTCAAGGAACAGCAAAGCACCACACATCTGTATCTCCATCCTGAACTTGATGTTGTCATGGATATTGCTGTTGTGGTCAGAGAATTCTCCCAGCTTTTCATGTCCATGAGGCCAGAAAACAAACGTGTCTTTGATCTAACGATAAAAGCGACTAGGCATTGCAGGAGCCATGTTACGGGCAACGTCCTAAAAGTAATCCGTAAACACATTATCTATTACTGGAGTTTATCGGCTCTTCATCACAATGCCATCCATCTGGCTAAAATATTCTCTATCATACAAAAAATACAATGAGGTCAGAATGTACTTAAATAACTGGGAGAGGAGATCTATAGAATCATTTATGGGAATACACTTGAACAATGACACCACGTTAAAGCTGCCATAATATCTCCTTCTCCAAGAGAGAGGCATTTCATCTGACTGATCAAGTCAGTCGCACTCTTGATGTAGCGCACACGGTGACCAACGTGTGGAGTAAGGAGGCTGGCCAAATGTTTCGAGAGTCTGTATGCCTGTGATGCAATGGTGCTCATGATTGAACATAAGAGTTGCATTTTTCTTATGAAACTTTGGACGGTCATACACTGTAGGTGGTCTAGGTGACTGAGGGAGGAGATTTTTAATGACATTCTCTTCCAGTGAAGACCTCTTGAGAAGCTCAGACATCTTCCTCATTATTATTGCGTCCCTTGGTAATTTTCGATATGTCTCCTGCTACAGCATTAACCGAATCTTTGCATCATAGTTGGCTTGCTCCATAATGACGGTTATATTGCCCTTGTCAGCTGGCAGGGCTACAAAGAGAGGATCGTTGCAGAGTTTGTTAAGACCATTACCCTCACCTGTTGTCATGTTAAAGGTTGGAGGTTTGGATTTTAAGGAATGTGGCTCATTTCTCAACTTTTTTTTCCCTGCTGTTTCATTGGGCGTCTTTTGAGCTGCTTGTTCCACACTACTTATTAGGTTAGCAAAATGGGTACTCCACGGCAATGGTGCAAAACTGAGTCCCTCCTTACGACTTGACATGGCACCCACGACGATGTTTTTCATTATCGTATTGCTAATGGAGCATTCTGTTGTTTTCTGTTTTGCTCCACGGCATTGCTGTGAAGTGGGCAGAATAGAAAACAACAGAACACCTCGTTATCAACATTATGAAGAGAAACATCAATGCAAGTGCCATATAGGCTCTTATGAAGGAACTTAATTCTGCACCATCTCCGCAAAGTATCCTTTTCACCGATCTGATAAATGGTGTGGAACAAGCAGTTCGTGAGATGCCCAGCGAAACAGCTGAAGACATCTGTCGAGAACCCAGCATCAGTCTTTCAAAATCTAAGCCACCAACCTTAAACATGACAACATCTGTGCATAATGGTCTTAATGAACTCTGTAATGATTCTCTCTTTTTGTAGTCCTGCCTGCTTAAAAGGGTAATACAGCTCTCATTGTGGAATGAACTGACTATGACGCAAATATTGGGTTGGTACTGGAGCAGGAGACCTATCAAAAGTTACCAAGGGACCCAATGTCTAGAATAGCGAAGGCAAAAGAGCTTCTCAAGAGGTCTTCACTGGAAGAGAATGTCACTAAGAATCTCCTCCCTCCTACACTGGATGACTGTCCAAAGGTTCACAAGAAGAACACATCTCTGTATCCCATCATAAGCACCACATGATCGCTGACATACAGACTATCGAAACATCTGGTCAGCCTCTTTACTACACACGTTGGTCACTGTGTGCACCCCATCAAGAATACGATAGATTTGAGGAGGAGATATTATGGTCAGCTTTTTTGATGTGGTGTCATTATTTGTGGATTTATTTAAGCACACTCTGACATCTTCATATTTTTTGTATGCTAGATAATATTTTAACCACGCAAATGCTATCTCAACAGAAAACCAATTAGCTCCAGTTATAGCCAACCTGTTTGATATCCTCGTCCACTGTAAAGCAAATGGGTATCTCAACCCCAGTGTTTACCGGACACCCATCCATCCACCCACACAGACAGACCGATATCTGAATGCTAACACCTACCACAATCTGGCACCTAAACATTCTGTTCTGAGGATTGTGGTGCATCAAGTGGAAGGCAACTCAGACACTGAAAACTTAACAAAAGAACTGAGCCACTTACGCGTAAGTATTCAAGAAAAACAGCTACAACAACTGCCAGATTTTGCAAGTGATCTTTCTGAAAACATATAAGCAGAAGGACCCTGAGATAACCCCCTCTTAAAGAGGCAACCGGTCTTCAGGGCTCCAGCAAAAATCCAACAACTCACAAGGCCTGTGAGGGATCGTGTCAGAACGCCAGCAGTATACAAAATACCATGTCGATGTGGACAATTTTATGTTGGACAGACTGCATACTATTGAATATCACTATGTAGAACAAAACAGATGCTTTCGCCTTCAATGTCCTGAGAAATCAGTGTGAGTAGAGCATGCTCTACAAAACGGACATTGTATTGCATTTGACAAGACATCTGTTGTTACATGGACTAATAGTTTCTGGGACAGAGCATAATAAAATATATGATGTTGTTGTTGTGGTCTTCAGTCCTGAGACTGGTTTGATGCAGCTCTCCATGCTATTCTATCCTGTGCAAGCTTTTTCATCTCCCAGGACCTACTGCAACCTACATCCTTCTCAATCTGTTTAGTGTATTCATCTCTTGGTCTCCCTCTACGATTTTTACCCTCCATGCTGCCCTCCAATACTAAATTGGTGATCCCTTGATGCCTCAGAACATGTCCTACCAACCGATCCCTTCTTCTGGTCAAGTTGTGCCACAAACTTCTCTTCTCCTCAATCCTATTCAATACTTCCTCATTAGTTATGTGATCTACCCATCTAATCTTCAGCATTCTTCTGTAGCACCACATTTCGAAAGCTTCTATTCTCTTCTTGTCCAAACTATTTATTGTCCATGTTTCACTTCCATACATGGCTACACTCCATACGAATACTTTCAGAAATGACTTCCTGACACTTAAATCAATACTGGATGTTAACAAATTTCTCTTCTTCAGAAACGCTTTCTTGCCATTGCCAGCCTACATTTTATATCCTCTCTACTTCGACCATCATCAGTTATTTTGCTCCCCAAATAGCAAAACTCCTTTACTACTTTAAGTGCCTCATTTCCTAATCTAATTCCCTCAGCATCACCCGACTTAATTAGACTACATTCCATTATCCTTGTTTTGCTTTTGTTGATGTTCATCTTATATCCTCCTTTCAAGACACTGTCCATTCCATTCAACTGCTCTTCCAAGTCCTTTGCTGTCTCTGACAGAATTACAATGTCATCGGCGAACCTCAAAGTTTTTATTTCTTCTCCATGAATTTTAATACCTACTCCGAATTTTTCTTTTGTTTCCTTTACTGCTTGCTCAAAATACAGATTGAACAACATCGGGGAGAGGCTACAACCCTGTCTTACTCCCTTCCCAACCACTGCTTCCCTTTCATGTCCCTCGACTCTTATAACTGCCATCTGGTTTCTGTACAAATTGTAAATAGCCTTTCGCTCCCTGTAATTTACCCCTGCCACCTTTAGAATTTGAAAGAGAGTATTCCAGTCAACATTGTCAAAAGCTTTCTCTAAGTCTACAAATGCTAGAAACGTAGGTTTGCCTTTCCTTAATCTTTCTTCTAAGATAAGTCATAGGGTCAGTATTGCCTCACGTGTTCCAGTGTTTCTACGGAATCCAAACTGATCTTCCCCGAGGTTGGCTTCTACTAGTTTTTCCATTCGTCTGTAAAGAATTCGTGTTAGTATTTTGCAGCTGTGACTTATTAAGCTGATAGTTCGGTAATTTTCACATCTGTCAACACCTGCTTTCTTTGGGATTGGAATTATTATATTCTTCTTGAAGTCTGAGGCTATTTCGCCTGTTTCATACATCTTGCTCACCAGATGGTAGAGTTTTGTCAGGACTGGCTCTCCCACGGCCGTCAGTAGCTCCAATGGAATATTGTCTACTCCGGGGGCCTTCTTTCGACTCAGGTCTTTCAGTGCTCTGTCAAACTCTTCGCGCAGTATCTTATCTCCCATTTCATCTTCATCTACATCCTCTTCCATTTCCATAATATTGTCCTCAAGTACATCGCCCTTGTATAGACCCTCTATATACTCCTTCCACCTTTCTGCTTTCCCTTCTTTGCTTAGAACTGTGTTTCCATCTGAGCTCTTGATATTCATACAAGTCGTTCTCTTATCTCCAAAGGTCTCTTTAATTTTCCTGTAGGCGGTATCTATCTTACCCCTAGTGAGATAGGCCTCTACATCCTTACATTTGTCCTCTAGCCATCCCTGCTTAGCCATTTTACACTTCCTGTCGATCTCATTTTTGAGACGTTTGTATTCCTTTTTGCCTGTTTCACTTACTGCATTTTTATATTTTCTCCTTTCATCAATTAAATTCAATATTTCTTCTGTTACCCAAGGATTTCTACTAGCCCTCGTCTTTTTACCTACTTGATCCTCTGCTGCCTTCACTACTTCATCCCTCAAAGCTACCCATTCTTCTTCTACTGTATTTATTTCCCCCATTCCTGTCAATTGCTCCCTTATGCTCTCCCTGAATCTCTGTACAACCTCTGGTTCTTTTAGTTTATCCAGGTCCCATCTCCTTAAATTCCCAACTTTTTGCAGTTTCTTCAGTTTTAATCTACAGGTCATAACCAATAGATTGTGGTCAGAGTCCACATCTGCCCCTGGAAATGTCTTACAATTTAAAACCTGGTTCCTAAATCTCTGTCTTACCATTATATAATCTATCTGATACCTTTTAGTATCTCCAGGGTTCTTCCATGTATACAACCTTCTTTCATGATTCTTAAACCAAGTGTTAGTTATGATTAAGTTGTGCTCTGTGCAAAATTCGACCAGGCGGCTTCCTCTTTCATTTCTGTCCCCCAATCCATATTCACCTACTATGTTTCCTTCTCTCCCTTTTCCTACACTCGAATTCCAGTCACCCATGACTATTAAATTTTCGTCTCCCTTCACAATCTGAATAATTTCTTTTATTTCATCATACATTTCTTCAATTTCTTCGTCATCTGCAGAGCTAGTTGGCATATAAACTTGTACTACTGTAGTAGGCGTGGGCTTCGTATCTATCTTGGCCACAATAATGCGTTCACTATGCTGTTTGTAGTAGCTTACCCGCATTCCTATTTTCCTATTCATTATTAAACCTACTCCTGCATTACTCCTATTTGATTTTGTATTTATAACCCTGTAGTCACCTGACCAGAAGTCTTGTTCCTCCTGCCACCGAACTTCACTAATTCCCACTATATCTAACTTTAACCTATCCATTTCCCTTTTTAAATTTTCTAACCTACCTGCCCGATTAAGGGATCTGACATTCCACGCTCCGATCCGTAGAACGCCAGTTTTCTTTCTCCTGATAACGACATCCTCTTGAGTAGTCCCCGCCCGGAGATCCGAATGGGGGACTATTTTACCTCCGGAATATTTTACCCAAGAGGACGCCATCATCATGTAATCATACAGTAAAGCTGCATGCCCTCGGGAAAAATTACGGCTGTAGTTTCCCCTTGCTTTCAGCCGTTCGCAGTACCAGCACAGCAAGGCCGTTTTGGTTATTGTTACAAGGCCAGATCAGTCAATCATCCAGACTGTTGCCCTTGCAACTACTGAAAAGGCTGCTGCCCCTCTTCAGGAACCACACGTTTGTCTGACCTCTCAACAGATACCCCTCCGTTGTGGTTGCACCTACGGTACGGCTATCTGTATCGCTGAGGCACGCAAGCCTCCCCACCAACGGCAAGGTCCATGGTTCATGGGGGGGGGGAAAATATATGATAGAGATAAAAATTTGTGAGGACACCCTCAATAAAGAAGGCGAGCTGCCCTAAGCATAACTTGGAACCCAACCATCAGAAAGTGGAAGCGGGCGTGGCGAGCTCGCAACAGAAATGTTACCTTACAAGTCAATGGAGAGAGCACCAGTGACATCACAGAAGGCAGTGCTGCTATATAAGGACAGTAACAGCAAGCAGAAGACATTCAACGTGTGACAATGGCTGAGAAGTACTTGGCTGAAAGCTTTTGGGTTTTAAACCACTTGGCATGGCTGGAAGCTTGAGAGAATTTTGCTACAAACATTTGAGCAATGCAAAGGACAGGCATCTAGGGCCAACAATTACCGAGCAATCAGACAGATGTGTCTACGGCCACACTACCACATGATCCTTTGTGAGCCAAGGATGCCCATTTCTGCTGTTTAAAGCCAATTCAAGGCAACAGGGCATTGTAGATTTATCACAAATACATCACTCTTTTTAACAATTTGTTATAATTAAATATCAGTTCATGACATATCAGCATTAAAAAGCATTCAGATTATTGTTTAAACATATACAGCTTAGCACAGTGCGAAGAGTGAGGCAGTACAGAAGCAGAAGGAAGTACGTTCGAGTCGCACAATGTAATAATTCCCCCCCCCCCCCATTTTTGTCTTTGTAACATAGTCTTGGACTTCATTATTAAGGTACTAAAAGTATGTTTTGCAGTATTCGATTTTATTTACATATATCACCACCTTCCCATATGATCTAGAACTCTGGCTATGCTACACATCAGTAACAACAACCAAGATTTCAGGAGGGAGGGGAGTCAAATACTATGTTTCCTAGACCATTTTCATACAGCACAGTTTCGCTGATATCTGGCTCTCCAATTGTGTATGCATCACATAACGTTTTAACACATTCTTTTCAGCAGTGACATTCAGCTGGAATTGTGAGCTTTCCAAGTGAATTTCCTTATGTGATATGCTGCAAACTACAGATGAAGAGCAACAGGCAGATTCCATATTTCTAGAAGACATTACACTCACTTGCAGGCTGTTAAAAAAAGGTAGAAGTGCATGGAATAAGCTGGCAGATATGTGAGTGGCTCAAAGACTTCTCAAGTAATAGAACCCAGTATGTTGTCCTTGACAGTGAGTGATCATCAGAGTCACGAGTATTGTCAGGAGTGCCCCATGGAAGTGTGATAGGACTGCTATTATTCTCTACAAACATAAATGATTTGGCAGACAGAAATCTGCAGTTGTTTGCTGATGATGCTGCGGTGTACTACAGTAAGGTGATGAAGCTGACTGACTCTAGAATACAAGTTCACTTAGAAAAAATTTCTGGTTACAGTGATGAATGGTATCTAGTTCTAAATGGAGAAAATTTTAACTTAATGCAGATGAGTAGGAAAAACAAATGCGTAATGTTTGGATACAGCATTAGTAGTGTCCTGCTTGACACAGTCACATCATTTACATTTCTTTGCTTAACACTGCTAAGCTATATGAAATGAAACAAGCATATGAGGATTGCGGTACGAAAGGCAAAGGGTCAACTTTGGTTTATTGGGAGAATTCTAGGAAAGTGTGGTTCATCTGTAAAGGAGACAATATATAGGACGCTAGCACAACCTACTTTTTGAGTACTGCTCAAGTGTTTGCAATCTGTACCAGGTTAGATTAAAGGAAGACATCAAAGCAATTCAGAGGCAGGCTGATAGATGTGTTATTGATATGTTCCAACAACACACAAGTATTAAGGAGATATTTCGTAAACTCAAATGGGACTCCCTGGAAGGAAGGAGACATTCTTTTAGAGGAACACTATTGAAAAAAATCTAGAGAACCCCTATTTGAAGCTGACTACAGAATGATTCTGTTGCCCCCAACATACAATGCACATAAGAACCTCGAATATAAAATATGAGAAATTACGCCTTGTATGGAGGCATACAGACAGTCATTTTTCTCTCATTATATCTGCGAGTGGAGCAGAAAAGGGAATGAGTAGTAGTGGTACAGGGTACCCTCCTGGTGACATTTCAAATCAACTGCAAGACTTGCAATTTGGCCCAAATGGTGCCTATTGGGGTATACTTGGCTCCTATAGAACACACAAAAAAGTCCTCTTAAGCTGCATGACAGGACACCTTTAAGTCCCTGTGTATACTGCTCAGAATTCACAGTGGATGGGCAGGCTTCACATTAGCCAGCAATTACATTTCTAAACAATAGTCAGCCCTCCCTGTGGATTAAGAGAATGTGAAATAGAAACCTTAAATAAAGGCCTCCATTGCAATTACACACACACACACACACACACACACACACACACACACACACACACACACACACACACACACACACGCAAAAGCTCGACTCACAGACACATGACCACAGTCTCTGGCTGGGAGTCCAGACAGGGGGCAGCAGCGCATTAGATTAGTACTTGTTCCATAGATCATGAATACGACACTTCGTGATGATGTGAAACGTGTCAGGTTAATAAAAGGTGTCTATACAAGATACTACATTAGACAAAATATTACATGACACTTAATATTTTTAATTTTTTTTTTTGTGGGGGTTGGGAAATTACCCACTTACTATATACAAAAATTCATCTAGTGAGCAGGAGAATCTTGGATGAGCTCCAGCAATTATTCTGATTACACGCTGTTGTACAATGAACACTCTTTTACTCAATGATGAGTTACCCCAGAATATGATGCCATACGAAAGCAGAGAATGAAAATACGCGTGGTAAGCTAATTTACTCAGATGTATATCGCCAAAATTTGCAATGACCCTAATAGCATAAGTAGCTGAACTCAAACGTTTCAGCAGATCTTCAGTGTGTTTTTTCCAGTTCAACCCCTCATCAATGCATACACCTCGAAATTTTGAATATTCGACCTTAGCTACCGATTTCTGATTGAAGTCTATATTTATTAATGGTGTCATTCCATTTACTGTGTGGAACTGAATATACTGTGTTTTGTCAAAGTTTAATGAGAGCCTATTTGCAGAGAACTACTCAATGATTTTCTGAAAAACACCCTTTACAATTTCACCAGTTAATTCTTGTCTGTCGGGCGTGATAGCTGTACTTGTATCATTGGCAAAAAGTACCTGCTTTGCATCTTCGTGAATACAGAATGGCAAGTCATTAATATATATTAGGAACAGCAGAGGACCCAAGACCAAACCTTGCGGCACCCCATTCTTGATTGTTCCCCAGTTTGAGAAATCACCAGTTTTTTGCACATTATGTGAACTGTTTACTTCAACTTTCTGCACTCTTCCTGTTAGGTATGATTTAAACCATTTGAGCCCTGTTCCATTCATACCAGTACTTGAGCTTATCTAGAAGTATTCCATCATTTACACAATCAAAAGCCTTTGATAGATCACAAAAAATCCCAACGGGTGACTTCCAGTTACTCAGAGCATTTAATATTTCATTAGTGAAAGTATATATAGCATTTTCCGTTGAAAAACCTTTGTGGAAACCAAACTGACATTTTGTTAAAACTTTACTTTTACAAAGGTGTGAAGCTATTCTACAATACATTACTTTTTCAAGAATTTTGGATAAGGCAGTCAGAAGAGAGATTGGGCGGTAGTTGTTGACATCAGACGTATCCCCTTTTTTACGCAGTGGGTTAACAATGGCATAATTCAGTCTATCTGGGAAAATACCTTGCTTCAGAGAGCTATTACATATGTGGCTAAGAATCCCACTTATTTCTTGGGAACAAGCTTTTATTATCCTGCTGGAAATGCCATCAATTCCTTGTGAGCTTTTATTCTTGAGAGAGTTTATTATCTTCTTAATTTCAGAAGTAGAGGTGGGTGGAATTTCAATTGTATCAAATGGTGTGATAAGGCCTCTTCCATTAACTGCCTTGCTTCTTCTAATGAACACTTAGATCCTATTTTCTCTACAACATTTAAAATATGATTATTCAAAATGTTTTCGATTTCTGGCTTGTTGTTTGTCAAGTTTCCATTCGCTTTGATGGTAATGCCGTCATCCTGTACTCTTGGTGGTCCTGTCTCTCTTGTAACAATATTCCAAATTGTTTTGATTGTGTTATCAGAGGTATTAATCTCACACATGATGCACATGCTTCTCGACTTTTTAATAACCTTTCTTAATGTAGCACAGTAGTTTTTATAATATTTGGCTGTTTCTGGGTCATTACTCTTTCTTCTTGTTAGATACAGTTCCCTTTTGTGGTTACAAGACATTTTTATTCCTTTAGTTAGCCAAGGTTTTTTGCATGGTTTCTTATAATTAGATTTAACTACTTTCTTGGGGAAACAGTTTTCAAATTCTCTTACAAGTGTATCACGAAATAAGTTATATTTTAAATTAGCATCGGGTTCTTTGTACACCTCATCCCAGTCTATCTGCTGAAGATTTTCTCTGAAATTTCCAATTGTTGAGTCATTAATTGAACACACAACTTTGGAGTGTAGTTTTGAATTACCAACTGGAGCTATGTCCTACACTGTAACTAGCTGAGCACCATGATCAGTAAGGCCATTCTCAACAGAACAAGAATTTATGTTTTTAAACTTATCTTGGTCTATAAAAGTGTTATCTATCAATGTGCTGCTGTCCTTTACTACCCGAGTAGGAAAATTAATGACAGATGTCAAATTGAAAGAACCGAGCAAGACTTCCAGGTCATTCTTCCTATTAAACTCTTTCAGTGAATCAACATTGAAGTCCCCACAAATAATAATTTGCTTTCCACTATCTGACAGATAGCACAACAAGGCATCCAAGTTTTCCAGCAATAAATGAAAGTTTCCTGAAGGGGACCTATATACTGTTACAATTATAAAAGAGCCCTCCTTCAGTTTAAGTTGACAGGCACATGCTTCTATTTGTTCCTCTAGACAAAACTTTTTTGTATCCAAGCTTTCTACATAGTGATAACTTTTGACATATATGGCAACTCCTCCTCCCACTTTATTCTCTCTACTCATATGTGCAGCTAGTTTATAACCAGTGATATTTACCTTTTCCATATCAGACACAATGTGATGCTCAGACAGGCATAGTATATCTATTACATTATCACATTCAATGTCATCTAAACAAACCAGGAGCTCATCTACTTTATTCTTCAATCCCGGAATATTTTGGTGAAACATGGTAACATTATTTTTTACTTTACTCTTGTGAGAATCTACTTTTTTCTTTAATCCACCAATATTTTGGTTAAATATGGTAACATTATTATTTACTTTCCTGTTGTGAGAATTTTGTGAGTTTTGGACCTCTTTAGCACCTGCCTGCCTGAACTTCTCATTGGACACTGATATTAGTCTAAAAAAGAGGTACATCCATGAGTACTAGTGTCCCCCCCCTTATGAATTTCTCTAACAACCCTGCCAATTTAGCCTTCCCTTTCCTATTGAGATGTAGGCCATGCCTTGTGAAATCCCCCCATCAATAGCCTCGACAGGAACTAATCCAATGACTCACAAGTGGCCGCCCTACGCAACTGATCCGACTCCATATTTACCCTCCTGACAGAGTGGTTCAACTGGGGCTGATCATGCCACATGAAAGCGGGCACCAGCCCAACATTGGTATGGGCCATTGCCGAGGCTATTTTCACCAGGTCACACTCAATGCTGTAGCCCTGATCCCTAACAATACTGTTTCCCACTCCACCCACTATCATCACATGATCCTGCTTTGTGAATCACTTGCACAAGAACCTATATCCTCTACCACATGGCTAAGACTTGCACTTGGCTTTAAAAAAGTTTGTGACCTGGTACCTGTCACCTAATTTTTCCTGCAAAATCTGGCCCACACCTCTTCCATGGCTGCTACCTAGCAACAGAACTTTCCTCTTTACTTTCTACTTTTTTTGAAACAGTTGGGTTTCCTAGTGAGATTCTGTTGCATCTTAACTACATCTACTTCTACTGGAGCCTCTTCCATACTTAACTGTGGTAGCAAGGCAAATCTATTGGTTGTGCCAATTGGGGAAACTGTCAGACACTGTCCTCATTATGTGGCCCGTTCCCAGCTACCACTTCCCACCGCTGTTTGCCCTCCTCCCCCTTAAGCTCTTCAGTTCCCCCCCTCGCTCTGTCCAAATCAGCCTGAAGTGCTCTAATTTTCTCTTCCTGTTCAGCTGTAATCCTATCTCTTCAGCAAACCCTGCAAGAGAATGGAAGAGTCTCGTTTGCTACCCCAATTCCCACGCTGCTACAATTTCCCCAATGAAACCACTTGTCACAGCAGCTGCACAAAACCCCTGAACTAACTTTCCTAGTGCAGCTCACACACTTAGTATCCATGGTAGTTTGGAAATTATTTAAGAGATTTACTAAGTAATAATAATATATTAAATACAGATGCAAAAGGACACTAAATATGTTTTGGAAACTAATATGTAAGTAAACTATTACCAAATGCACTTAAATTTGTGGCATAACACTAAATTTGCACGATCAATAATTAGGCCTAAACAGCTGAATGCAACAAAAAATGATGGGA